>NC_041218.1:31595278-31624123 GCF_002837175.3 Physeter macrocephalus
TGGGGCACGAACCTGTGTCCCCTGCATCGACAGGCGGACTCTCAACCACTGTGCCACCAGGGAAGCCCTATAATTTATTTCTAAACAGACCAGCCATATCTCCAAGAAGAACCACACCACACCCAACTGCTAAAGTGCCTTACAAATTTATAAATGTACAACTAAGTAATAACAATAGGAATAAGAATAAGAATAAAGAGCTTACCATATTTCAGTCAGTTTAATACTCATTTAAACATTTTAATACCCCTTATAAAGTAAGTGACATTATTTCCCTTGTTTTACAGATGAGGAAATGTAGACATAAAGTGGCTAATTTATCCACAAAATCACAAAGCTATTAGTGATACAGCAGGATTCTAGTTCAAGCAATTAGGCTCTAGACTCCATACACACTTTCTACAGGTTGCTGTTTTTCTAAGGTATGTGTGTATGGTATATATGTTTCTTCATGTGACCTTACCCTATGTGCACTAGATTTACACATTGGGAACCATAACCGATTTAGGATTTCTCTAGATAAATATGTATTTGACTAGGTGACTAGGAGGCAGGCATCTCAGATAACACCACCTCTATTTTAAATTTTAGGAAATGACGCTCATGGAAGCAAAATAAAGTACAGAAAATAATTAATACATGGCAGAGATATGACTAAATCTAAGCTCCTCTGAATGCTAGAGTTACCATCATCTACTACAACTGAACTTTTCTCTGAGAGTGCTATGCATCTTTTATGTTGGATTTGCAAAAATGCTATTAGCTCCAAAGAAGTGGTGTCTATGGCAAGGCAGGTGCACTTTCTCTAATGAGTTCAGTGAAATAAACATCTGACTGACTAATTTTTGTTGTGGAGTCTCAGCTGTTGCATGTAAATAACAATTATGCAAAGATTTGAAATGAAAAAGATGTCCTCTCCAATGGGCCCCCTTTGGTAATTCCCAACTCTATAAAGAGAACATTTTAGAGACATTCGTCTGTGCAGATGTCTAAGGTAGAGGCCATGAACTCTAAAATCATTGACATTCTATTTGAAAAGCAAAGGTCTGTTAAAATTTGTTCAAGGAGGGAGTCATTTTGAATGTTCCCATTGACAAATACAAGTAGTAATATATGAGGCATTTATTGTACTCCCATTTTTGGAAACTGAAATAAAAGTTATAGAAGGTGAACATCAGTCATTAAAAAGAGAGATGGCATATACATCTCAAAGTTTTTGGACTCTGGAGTAGATTTAATAAAATTTAGGCAAAGCATGCTCCATATTCCCAACAGTTACACATGTATCCGTCTCACTATCCTGGTTAATTTCATGTTCCTTATTTTAAAAAGTTATATTTGTAATGAAGACATACTGCATAAATTAGAAGAGTGAGGTTAATATTAGCAAATTAAAGTAGATTACCACAAACCAATAGAGGAAGAACTCTGAATCACATAAATAGAAGTTTTAAAAAAAATACTTGCCAAAGTGCCAAAAGCACAACTTGCTGATCAACTCTACAGTAAAAGTGAAGGTATGATTCTCCATCTTTAGTCTATGTACCACATCAGCTGAGCAAAAAACAAACAGAAAAACAAACACCTGCACTGTGTTCTCTTTTTGGATAACTCATTTTTATTACTGAGAATAATCTTATTGCAATTCATATATAAGTAGCACTTCTTTAAATAGAACTTGATTAAGGAAATGTTATGTAAATCACTCAATAAAAAAATGTTCAGATTCAGTGTAAATTGAGGCTAAGGAAGTAGTGCTCAAATCACCTTTCCTAACAGAGGTATGCTTTGAAATCTGATTTAATGCAATTACATACATAAAGAAAATTGCATATCTTTTTTGAGGGAAATCATATTGGTCTTAGACAGCAGGTAACACAAAGTTATCTTCTCCTTTCAGGCAATTATAGCATCCACATGAAATATTTTCAGTCATGCAGCAAAGCATTAGAGATGGAATTAGGTTACTTGGCTCATTTCACCATTCCTGTATCAATCCCATAATGACAATAAATCTCATTCCATTTCTTCATGCCAATGACAATATTAGTGGATTTAAAAACATAACACAACACACATACTTTCAAGGCCTACCTCTAAAGTAACTATCATAATTTGAAAATTCTCAGTGAATATGGACCATACATTCACCACCTGACCATAGCCTATGCAGTAGAAACAGTCTTTACCTGCTGATATTTTATAAAAGAATATGAATTAGAGGCCATTTCTATATTCACACAAAGATTGAAATATCACTACCAAAAACTCAATAAAAAGTAGTGTTTATCACAGTAATATCTACCTATTTAATTTAAGATAAGGAGCATTTATTTTACTTAATTTTTCTTCATCCTCTTCACTAAAAAAAAAAAATTATAAGGTTGTGAAAGTGGATGTAGCCTGAAGGTCAGCTATCTTTGAATACTACAGGTAGCCCATCTGTTCCCAAATCCATAGTGAACTCTTCACAAATCAAATGAGATTGACGAAACATACCCATGTTAGTTTCCAGAATTCAGGACAGGTCAGTGTAGCCAAGTGGAAGCAATGGATGTCACTTATCTAAAGCTCTTTGTCCATCATTCAGTCCAAAGAGGGATTTTAACACATTGCCACCGAGCATCACTTCAGGATATAAAAGACAACTTCTGTATTTCATTAAACTTATTTGGCTTTAGGAATCTGAAATTAATACAGCTCTGGAAAAATGAAATTCCTTCCACCCCAAGTGTCATCCTAGGCTACAAAATATCTCCCGAGCCACGTAGGAATCTGTTTCAAGTGTGTTTTCTGACTTAGCTTCTAAAGATATTATGAAAAACTCCACCCACCATGGTGAAATGTAAAATTAAATGAGAAAAAATAGTTGTTTTTTTTTTACCCACTTTTAAGCAGTAGTGATAATTAGGATAGAATGTCTGTCTTCAGAAAGAGAGAAAAAAAAAGTGTTCTTTTCATTTCCACAATGATCATTTGCATTTATATCAGGATGTGCATTTAAATGAAAGTTCTTTCATATAATAGAAATTTGGTAGTGCATCTACCTACTCAGCTGTCCTTTCTATATTAAAAAAAATATATATAAGGGACTTCCCTGGTGGTCCAGTGGTTGAGACTTTGCCTTCCAATGCAGGGGGTGTGGGTTCAATCCCTGGTGAGGGAACTAAGATCCCACATGCCTCATGGCCAAAAAATCAAAATATAAAACAGAAGCAAAAAAAAAAAAAAAAAACAGAAGCAATATTGTAACAAATTCAATAAAGACTTTAAAAATGGTCCACATCAAAGAAAAAAAAAATATATATATATAAAACCAAATGGGTCTCATCTACTTCCATTTAATTCATAAAACAAAGAGAAGTAGAGTTTCACCATGTATGAAAAGCTTAACATGCAAAAAGCACAAATAAAAATGGCAGCTTTTAAAATTACGAAGTACCTTTAAAAAAAAAAAAGACTGGAAGTGAAGAGTTCCTTATTCCAACCTTAGGTCTTTCTACCCTGCTGTTTGGGTTTGACTGAGTCACTTATCATCTCTGGGCATCAGGTCTGTCATCTGTAGAATGAAGACCTAAAAGTCAAAGTTTCATCTAGCAGAGTAGCCAAGATGGCAGTGTAGGAAGACCCTGAGCTCACCTCCTCCATTGGGCATGACAAAATTACAACTATTTATGAAGCAACTATTGATGAGAAATACCTGAAGACTAGCAGAAAAGATCTTCTACAACTAAAGCTATATAAAGAAGGAACCACACAAGTCGAGTAGGTGGGGCAGAGATGCAGCATAGCCAAGATCCCTATCCCCAGGTGGGCAAAAGGGAGTCTAATTTATAATTGCAGGGTGAGTGAGTGGTCAGAGCCCCACACTGGGCTCCCCAGCCTGAAAGTCCTACATCAGGAACACGAGGCCCCAGAATGTTTGGAATGAAGGCAACTGGAACTCACCCTGAGGACATAGATACTTGCAGAAGCCATTTTGGGGAGCTAGTTCTACCACATCAACACTGGTGCTGGCAAGCACCATTTTGGAATCCTCCCTCTAGCTTATTAGCCTCTAGCCAGTCTTTGCCCACCAGCCTTTCAGCATCAATACTTGGATTCCTCAGGTTAAGGAGATAGGCTGGTGGAGACACAGCCCCGCCCACCAGCAGGCCAACACTAGTCCAGGAGCCCCAGCCTCACAACCATCCACCCAAAAGCCAGCTCAGCCCACCAGTGGGCCAGCACTAGTGCCAGAACCTCCAGGGCTCTGCAGACAGCCACCTTGCAACTGAGCCCCACCAAACAGCGGCCAGGCCAGCAGCCTCTGCACAAGGCAGGGCCTGGCAACCAACCAGATGGGGGGCAAGCCAAGCCACCTGACTGCCCATAGTAATCAGCCTGCCACAGTAGAAGGACCCAGGCAGCCCACGTGGAGGCACCCTAGAGCACAGAGGTCTGGTGACCAGAGGGGAGTACGCTGCTGGAATGCATAAGACACCTACAAAAAACCACTTCTCCAAGGGTCAGGAAACATAACCAACCTACCAAATACATAGAAATAAAAAGACCAAATTAGGCAAAATGAGGAGACAGAGGACAATATTTCAACTGAAAAAATAAGATAAGGCCCCAGAAGAAGAACTAAGAGAAGGGGAGATAGGAGATCTACCCCAATGAAGAATTCAAGGTAATGATCTTAAAGATGTTCAAAGGACTTGGGAGAAGACTAGATGAACAGAGTGAGAAGTCAGACATTTTTAACAAAGAGCTAGGAAATGTAAAGAAGAACTAGAAAGGAAAATTTTAATAAAAGAAATGAAAAATACACTAGAAGAAATCAACAGTAGATTAGATGACACAGAGGAACAGATCAGCAAGCTGGAAGAGAGAGTAATAGGAATCACTGAAGCTGAACAGAAAAAAGAAAAAAGAATTTAAAAAATGAGGACAGTTTAAGAGACTTCTAGGACAACATCAAGAATACTAACATTCAATGTACACTTACATAATACCTTTATAAGGGTCCCAGAAGGAGAAGAGAGAAAGGGGCAGAGAACATATTTGAACACATAATAGCTGAAAACTTCCCTTATCTGGGAAAGGAAATGGGTCCAGGAATTACAGAGTCCCAAACAGGATCATCCCAAAGAGGACCACAGTAAGACACACTGCAATTAAAATGGCAAAAATTAAAGATAAAGACAGAATATTAAAATCTGCAAGGGAAAAGCAAAAAGTTACATACAAGCGAACTCCCATAAGGCTATATCAGCTAATTTTTCAGCAGAAACTCTGCAGGCCAGAGGGAGTAGCATGATAACATTTAAAGTGTTGAAAGAGAAAAACCTACAACCAAGAATACTCTACGCAGCAAGGTTCCATTCAGATTTGACAGAGAGATCAAGCTTTACAAACAAGCAAAAGCTAAAAGAATTCAGCACCCCTAAAATAGCTTTATAAATGTGTAAGGGACTAAGTGAAAAAGAAAAAGCCACAACTAGAAACATGAAAATCACAAAAGGAAAAATCTCATTGGTGAGGCAAATATACAGTAAATGTAGTAAATTATGTATACAGCCAGTAGGAAGTTTAAAAGAAAAAAGTAGTAAAATCATCTATATCTGAAGTAAGTAATTAAAGGATACACAAAACAAAAAGATGTAAAATATGATGTCAAAAACAGTAAACATGGTGGGGAGGAGAGTAAAAATGCAGGGTTGCTATAATGCACTTACCAGAGGGAAGTGAGTGGGGAGGAAAGAAATAGGTGAGGGAGACTAAGAGGTAAAAAATTCCAGTTGCAAAATAAATGAGTCACAGGTATGAAATGTGCATTGTGGGAAATATAGTCAATAACTATGTAATATCTTTGTAGGGTGATAACTAGACTTACCGTGGTGGTCATCAGTTTGAAATGTATAACAATACCAAATCACTGTGCTGTGTAACAGGAAAAACATAGTGTTGTACTCAATTATACTTCAAAAACAAAATAACTAACAAACCCATAGAAAAAGAGATCAGAATTGTTGTTACTAGAGGTGGCGGTAGGGGGCAGGGAAACTGGAGGAAGGCAGTCAAAAGGTACAGACTTCCAGTTATGAGATAAAGGAGTAGTAGGGATGTAATGTACAACATGATAAATATAAATAACACTGCTCTATGTTATACATGAAAGTTGTTAAGAGAGTAAATCTCAAGAGTTTTCATCACAAGAAAAATATTTTTTTCTATTTATCTAATTTTCTATCTATACGGGATGATGGATATTCACAAACTTGTGATCATCATTTCATGAGGTATACAGTGCTGCATGTCAATTATATCTCAATACAACTGGAAGAAAAAATTCAATTAAATTTAAAAAGAGAAAAAATTGCATTCTAGCTTCATTATTCTTTACATTATTTCCCAATATATATAAGAAATCTAGTCCATCATGATATTCCTCCTGAAAAAAAAGAGTTTCACAATCAAATTCATTTGGGAATTGCCACATTTTATTCATTCAATGTACACTTACATAATACCTTTATAATGGTGTGACCTAAGACTACCTTGAGAGGTCAGAAGACCTGTCGTGTCAAGGATACAGGCATTAATAGAGAAGCCATACATGCTTAAAATATAAGCTGTCATATATCATGCAATTAATGGTATTTGATAGTATGAGATTTGAACAGGAGGGTCTGACCTAATCTGAAAGTCTATGAAGCCTTTCTTTGGGAAGTGACAACTGAAATAAGATCTGATAAATATGTAGGTGTTAGCCAGAAATTGAGGGAAAGACAAGGAACAACACAAGTAAATACCCTACAGCAGCAGAGAGGATAACAATGTATAAGAAACTGAAAAACTACCTGTGCTCCTGGGGCAAAGGAAGACCCCCAGATAGGATATTATGCAAGACCAGGCTATGTAAAGTGTTATAGGCCAGTCAGAAAAATGTACCTTTAGCTAAGAAAGAAGGTCATTCAGGGAATTATGAAATAAAATATTTGTGTTTCAAAAATACACTGAGAACACCAAGAGTGAGCTGTGATGTAAGCTACGGACTATAAGTAATAATTAGGTGTCAAAGTACACTCAATTGTAATAAATATACCAGTCTGGTGGGGGATCTTAGTAATGGGGGACACTATGCATGTGTGAGGGCAGAAGGTATATGGAAATCTCTCTACCATCCTCTTAGTTTTTCAATGAACCTAAAACTAATCTAAAAAATAAAGTCTATTACAAAAATACACTGAATGCTAAGGAAATATAGGAGAGACCCAGAACTTATATGGATACACCAGTTTGAATGTAACTACAGAGATCACAGTAACAAACATTATTAGATTGTCCCAGAGTAATAGTGGTAGAAATTGAGTAGAGGAGACCTTTTGGATACTCAGATAATGGATAAATATGGAGAGTGGGGGAAGAAAGTGACATTGTCTAAGCTCTTTGGCTTCTAGATTTCGATGGAAATGGTAAGGTGTATTGCAATAAATCTGGGAAAAATTATTTGCAAGCAGGAGAAAATTATGAGGTTAGTTTTGAATATATGAATTTAAAGTCATTTGGAACTTCCAAAAGGATATACATATCCTTAAAACTCAAAGGAAAACTCTGGTGAGCATTCTTCCTTGTAAATAGTAAGTAACACTATCTGCAAAGATAATATTTCATATTTATTACTCATAAAGGACAGTTAACAAATATTGTCTAAAGTAATATAAGATGAAGGTATTAGTATAAATATGATTATAAAGTTGTAAACCCTTTGAGTTATCAGAAGAAACATACACACACACACACACACACACACACACACACAGTACGCTGCTGGAATGCATAAGACACCTACAAAAAACCACTTCTCCAAGGGTCAGGAAACATAACCAACCTACCAAATACATAGAAATAAAAAGACCAAATTAGGCAAAATGAGGAGACAGAGGACAATATTTCAACTGAAAAAATAAGATAAGGCCCCAGAAGAAGAACTAAGAGAAGGGGAGATAGGAGATCTACCCCAATGAAGAATTCAAGGTAATGATCTTAAAGATGTTCAAAGGACTTGGGAGAAGACTAGATGAACAGAGTGAGAAGTCAGACATTTTTAACAAAGAGCTAGGAAATGTAAAGAAGAACTAGAAAGGAAAATTTTAATAAAAGAAATGAAAAATACACTAGAAGAAATCAACAGTAGATTAGATGACACAGAGGAACAGATCAGCAAGCTGGAAGAGAGAGTAATAGGAATCACTGAAGCTGAACAGAAAAAAGAAAAAAGAATTTAAAAAATGAGGACAGTTTAAGAGACTTCTAGGACAACATCAAGAATACTAACATTCAATGTACACTTACATAATACCTTTATAAGGGTCCCAGAAGGAGAAGAGAGAAAGGGGCAGAGAACATATTTGAACACATAATAGCTGAAAACTTCCCTTATCTGGGAAAGGAAATGGGTCCAGGAATTACAGAGTCCCAAACAGGATCATCCCAAAGAGGACCACAGTAAGACACACTGCAATTAAAATGGCAAAAATTAAAGATAAAGACAGAATATTAAAATCTGCAAGGGAAAAGCAAAAAGTTACATACAAGCGAACTCCCATAAGGCTATATCAGCTAATTTTTCAGCAGAAACTCTGCAGGCCAGAGGGAGTAGCATGATAACATTTAAAGTGTTGAAAGAGAAAAACCTACAACCAAGAATACTCTACGCAGCAAGGTTCCATTCAGATTTGACAGAGAGATCAAGCTTTACAAACAAGCAAAAGCTAAAAGAATTCAGCACCCCTAAAATAGCTTTATAAATGTGTAAGGGACTAAGTGAAAAAGAAAAAGCCACAACTAGAAACATGAAAATCACAAAAGGAAAAATCTCATTGGTGAGGCAAATATACAGTAAATGTAGTAAATTATGTATACAGCCAGTAGGAAGTTTAAAAGAAAAAAGTAGTAAAATCATCTATATCTGAAGTAAGTAATTAAAGGATACACAAAACAAAAAGATGTAAAATATGATGTCAAAAACAGTAAACATGGTGGGGAGGAGAGTAAAAATGCAGGGTTGCTATAATGCACTTACCAGAGGGAAGTGAGTGGGGAGGAAAGAAATAGGTGAGGGAGACTAAGAGGTAAAAAATTCCAGTTGCAAAATAAATGAGTCACAGGTATGAAATGTGCATTGTGGGAAATATAGTCAATAACTATGTAATATCTTTGTAGGGTGATAACTAGACTTACCGTGGTGGTCATCAGTTTGAAATGTATAACAATACCAAATCACTGTGCTGTGTAACAGGAAAAACATAGTGTTGTACTCAATTATACTTCAAAAACAAAATAACTAACAAACCCATAGAAAAAGAGATCAGAATTGTTGTTACTAGAGGTGGCGGTAGGGGGCAGGGAAACTGGAGGAAGGCAGTCAAAAGGTACAGACTTCCAGTTATGAGATAAAGGAGTAGTAGGGATGTAATGTACAACATGATAAATATAAATAACACTGCTCTATGTTATACATGAAAGTTGTTAAGAGAGTAAATCTCAAGAGTTTTCATCACAAGAAAAATATTTTTTTCTATTTATCTAATTTTCTATCTATACGGGATGATGGATATTCACAAACTTGTGATCATCATTTCATGAGGTATACAGTGCTGCATGTCAATTATATCTCAATACAACTGGAAGAAAAAATTCAATTAAATTTAAAAAGAGAAAAAATTGCATTCTAGCTTCATTATTCTTTACATTATTTCCCAATATATATAAGAAATCTAGTCCATCATGATATTCCTCCTGAAAAAAAAGAGTTTCACAATCAAATTCATTTGGGAATTGCCACATTTTATTCATTCAATGTACACTTACATAATACCTTTATAATGGTGTGACCTAAGACTACCTTGAGAGGTCAGAAGACCTGTCGTGTCAAGGATACAGGCATTAATAGAGAAGCCATACATGCTTAAAATATAAGCTGTCATATATCATGCAATTAATGGTATTTGATAGTATGAGATTTGAACAGGAGGGTCTGACCTAATCTGAAAGTCTATGAAGCCTTTCTTTGGGAAGTGACAACTGAAATAAGATCTGATAAATATGTAGGTGTTAGCCAGAAATTGAGGGAAAGACAAGGAACAACACAAGTAAATACCCTACAGCAGCAGAGAGGATAACAATGTATAAGAAACTGAAAAACTACCTGTGCTCCTGGGGCAAAGGAAGACCCCCAGATAGGATATTATGCAAGACCAGGCTATGTAAAGTGTTATAGGCCAGTCAGAAAAATGTACCTTTAGCTAAGAAAGAAGGTCATTCAGGGAATTATGAAATAAAATATTTGTGTTTCAAAAATACACTGAGAACACCAAGAGTGAGCTGTGATGTAAGCTACGGACTATAAGTAATAATTAGGTGTCAAAGTACACTCAATTGTAATAAATATACCAGTCTGGTGGGGGATCTTAGTAATGGGGGACACTATGCATGTGTGAGGGCAGAAGGTATATGGAAATCTCTCTACCATCCTCTTAGTTTTTCAATGAACCTAAAACTAATCTAAAAAATAAAGTCTATTACAAAAATACACTGAATGCTAAGGAAGTATAGGAGAGACCCAGAACTTATATGGATACACCAGTTTGAATGTAACTACAGAGATCACAGTAACAAACATTATTAGATTGTCCCAGAGTAATAGTGGTAGAAATTGAGTAGAGGAGACCTTTTGGATACTCAGATAATGGATAAATATGGAGAGTGGGGGAAGAAAGTGACATTGTCTAAGCTCTTTGGCTTCTAGATTTCGATGGAAATGGTAAGGTGTATTGCAATAAATCTGGGAAAAATTATTTGCAAGCAGGAGAAAATTATGAGGTTAGTTTTGAATATATGAATTTAAAGTCATTTGGAACTTCCAAAAGGATATACATATCCTTAAAACTCAAAGGAAAACTCTGGTGAGCATTCTTCCTTGTAAATAGTAAGTAACACTATCTGCAAAGATAATATTTCATATTTATTACTCATAAAGGACAGTTAACAAATATTGTCTAAAGTAATATAAGATGAAGGTATTAGTATAAATATGATTATAAAGTTGTAAACCCTTTGAGTTATCAGAAGAAACATACACACACACACACACACACACACACACACACACCACTCTGCAGCCTGAATAGATTAAAAAAAACCATGTTTTAATGTCAATGACCTTACAGAACCCAGAACATACATTCAAACACACAGACTCCTCAATAATATAAAAAAAGAGTAAGAGGTACAATTTGCATCTTATGACCTTAACACAGTACTAGAAATTAGTAATAATACCAAAAAAAGGAAAAAAAAAAAAAAGGATCCTCCCACCTGGAAATTCAAAAACTGAATCACTTTTCTGTAAACCTGAGACTAACACAACATTGTTAATCAACTATAATATAAAATAAAAAGTTAAAAAAAACCTCTTGGGACAAATAAAATGAATATAAAACATTTAGTTTACCTAAAAAACAATTTTAAAGGAACAATTTTATTTTGGAACTTACATAAGGCAGGTAAATCAATTTGGTAGGAAAATTCTTAGTTAACAATACTATTGTTTATTAAAAATAAGCAATAAAAATAAATGGTTTAAAAAATTCATCTCACAAAGTTACCTTAAGAGAAAGTATCCTGAAAAAAGGAGACAGAGCAAATTAATATACACATACAAAAGTAGAAACTAGCAAGATATAAAAAACAAATAGATTTAATATTTCTAATATTATAATCTTAAAAATATGTTAACAATAAGTACATTTGTAGCTACCATAACCACTAAAAAAAGAAAACATATAAGTGCTTAAAATATTAATAGAAGAGGAATACTATGAAAAAGATGAACTAAAAATAGTTTGCTCAATTATTTGCTAATATATTTAAAGCCTTCATGAAGAAGTTAATATTTAGAAAAATATAATGTACCAAAATTGGCAGAAAAGATATGCAGCCTAATTGCTTGATTTCTACCTAGGTAATATAGAAATTATACCAAGAGCTGCCTCCCAAAAGCACCAGATCCAAGTGTTTCACAGGAGGACTCAATCAAACCTTTAAGGCAGGTAATTCTAATGCTAACTAAATTATTTCAGAACTTAATTTATAACTTAATTGTCCAGACTTTATAAAGCAAACATAACATTGATACCAATGTGTGGCCAAATTTGTATAACAAAACTACGAAGAAACTTCCCTTAAAGCTTTCAGTGCAAAAATCCTAAATTAAATATTAACATCAGCATCCGTAAGCACCTTAAAAGAGGAAAACAGAATACACCTGTATTCCTCTTTTAATATCCCACCTCTGTGGTTACCAGAGGTGGGGGAGAGTGGGGAGGATTGGATGAGGGCAGACAAAAGGTACAGACTTTTAGTTATAAGATAAATAAGTACTAAAAATGTAATGTGCAACATGATAAATATAAATAACGCTGCTATATGTTATACACAACAGTTGTTAAGAGAGTAAATCTAAAGAGCTCTCATCACCCAAAAAAATTCTTTTTCTATTTCTTTAATTTTGTACCTAGATGAGATGTTTACTAAACTTACTGTGATAATCACTTCATGATGCATGTATATCAAATCACTGTGCTGTGTACCTTAAATTTATACAGTGCCATATACTAATTATATCTCAATAAAACTGGAGGAAAGAAAAGAGGAATACACAATGAGGAAGGTGGGTCTAAATCAGAAAAAAGACTGGAAAACGTATTTTTAAAACTTGATAAATCATCCTGGCCAGTCTGTGTAGAACAGGCACTCCTTTACGAACATTTGGCATAACGCCTATGGATGGTAATTTGATAATATCTACCAAAATTATAAATGCAATGCTTTTGTACTCAGAAGTTCTACCTTGGGAAAATCAACCTAACACACACTACACATGTGTGAAATAATATATTAACAAGGTTGCTCCATTTTTATAGTAGTAACAATTTAAATGTCTATGAATAGAGAATAGACAATAAATTGTTACATAAAAGTACAGAATAATATATATCCATTAAAAAAAATCTATGTACTAACATGGAAAGAATATGAATATATTCTGAAAAGTTAAAAATAAGGGTATTCAATACTATGAATGATATGTTAATCTTAATGTTAAAAATGTATACACATATCTGCATACCTACATGCACATATGCATGTGTATGTTTGTCCATATATAAAGAGACAATATTTAATGACAGTGAACCTGAATGGGGGAAGGAACAGAGCATGGAGAAGCATAAATAAACTTTTTACTACTTCTTGACATTTGAAGTATGCATTTGTATTAATCTTCAATAATTAAACAACTTGAGTTTTGAAAAACAATAGCTGAGCAGTCAGCAATGCTAAATAGTACTGAAAAGTTAAGCAAACTGAGGAATGAGAAGCTTGAAATATTTGCATTAATGCATTAGTGAGATTTGTCAATGTATATATCTGACTTGGAGATGTCCTGTAGTATTGAAACCCATGTAAAGAGATTAATTGAGTTTCCCAAATTTATTTGATCATTTGTTTCTTCTTCAATCACCTCATACTATGAATGGAATACATTTCTGGAAAACATTAAATTATGAAAATTATTCCGAGTACTTTATCAGGCACTAACAATTCCTACCTTAAAACTTCCGCAATCTGGTGAACATGTAGGGCATGTGTTTCGAACAATGCAATTACATAGGATTTCATAAAAATGTCATATAAAATTATAATCTTTGCGAGGAGAGGTTTGCAATGCAATAAGATAAAAAAACGGATATGGGTAAGCTTGAAATCACTTCATGCTGAAGTAGCACCATTAGTCCTTTGAATGACCTACATTTTTAATTTGGCATGAAACCATTTCAAGCTATGTAGTGAAACTAATGAGGCTGCTACATCTGTGCAAAGCAATAATCAACACTACTTTATCGTGGAGAGTTTAAGTCCATGCATGAGGTGAACATAGACAGCTTTTCTTTAAGAAAGGAGACGTGTTTATACTGTTTGAATAAAAATAAATATTCCAAATGTGTATGATGCCTGGAAGAAAGCCAACATAATTAGTTATTTTGAAACAAATGTGCAGCTCTGAGAATCACCCAATGCAATGATTGCAGAGACAGTTTTAGTGTTTCTTGGAATGTTTCTTCAACTATTAAGGAAACAATGGCACTCTGAGAAAATTAATGATGTTAAAAGACAGAAACAACTACTCTGGCTTATACTGGGCATAAACACAAATACAAACTAAGCACACATCTCCAACCAAAAGTTTTCTTACCAAAATAATGTTTCTTCTAAAGCAATTATAATCAATAATACTAAATCTAAATATTTTATCCTGATAGCTGAAAATGAGCTCAGGTTCATCTTAGTGCTATATAGCATGACAACAAAAAACGAAATCAACATAAAACTGCTGACGCTCACATTAACATGTATTGTTCTTTCTTTTCTTGAATGTAAACAAAATCATATACAGGATTGATCAGGAAAAAAGCACTCCTGTAATAATTATTAAGTTGGAATGAATTTTCAAATTAGGACCAAATGAGATGGTTCTTCCTGCCACTTCATTTGAATCTTGATATCTCTTATATACAAAGGTCACGATGAGATGAAATCTCGGCAAGCAAAGCATGTCATGTGTGTGCTTTCATTCATTCAGTATCCACCCTCCACCTACTCATTCACTGATTTCTCCAATAAATGCTGAGTGTAATGTGGTCTCAGCACTGAGACTGCACATATAGCTAAGCCACAGTTCATGCCTTCAAGGAGCTCACAGCCTGGAGGAGGAGAAATGTTATTCATGCTACTAAGCATTCTTAACTTGCGAGCTATAAGGGGAGTAAGGTATCTCACTCTTGAAGTTTGACTAGGAGTTAGTCAGTGAAGAGGGCAGGTAAAGTTATCCCATGGCCATGTGCAAGGGCACAGAAGGAAGATGTTGTGTTGTGTGAAAAAAAAAAAGAATAAAGCTGATTTTGTTTTCATTTTGTCTTTGAAATTTGCATAAAGAGCAGAATTTCTATAATATTCTTTATAAGATGAGAAATGTTATTCCCTATACTGGCATCCCTAAGATTATGACCAAACACATATACTTTGAAGGGATCCTTAAATATAATTTCAAAATGGACACCCAATGGAAAAAACTGAGGGCAGGGAGATTTGTAGCAGGTCTATGGATTCAAATAAAATTGAATACCTTTGGAAACCAGTAAGATAATTCACTTAGAGGGAAGTATTACATGTGTTTCAGGGGCAAAAATGGCATTTGGGTAGGGAAGTTACTTGTGGGGGATAATTACAGTTAAACTCCAAAGCTAGGCTTTAGGAACAGAGCAGCAGATAGTCTCTAGAATGCTTTTTGTTTTGTTTTACAGATGCATTAGTTGCAGAGCTTTTGTGAGCTTTGAAGGTGGGTGGGGTCACAGTGAATAAATAGTCAAGGAAGTGAGGGAAAGAGAAGAGCTGTCAGAAATATGGTCAGCAAGAAGTGATGGGGTTTTTTGAAAAGAGACACTTTGTTGGGGGGCTTCAAGAGGTGTGCAGAGGACTATAAGGGACACACTAAATTTGTTTAGGATCAAGGAAGACCTCATTCGCAACTGCTAGGTCTTTAAGTGTTAAATTTTCAAATAAAGCATTAAAATAAAACATTAACAAAATCAAATTAAAAGTAAATGCAAATTCTGCATAAATTGTGAGAGCATAAATTGAAACCAGCCTGAAACAATAACACAAAACAACTCCTTGAAGCTTTTGAAAACATGTCTCCCATTTTTTTCTCCGTTTGACCAAATTAACTTTACTCTCCTTCAACATATAAATCTCTTTCAGGCATACCTTTAAGCTTGTCCAATTTGCAAACAATTTTGTTTATCTTGGCCTAGTTTATTAACTACTTATATGAGCACATATTATAACAGATACACATTTTCAGCCAAGGAAGAACTTGGAAAATCCTATTGGAACTATTAATTCAGAATCCCAAAGTGGGGAATGGGGAAATTTTGTGGAACCTCAGAAGAGCTCTAAAAACTCCACTGAAAAAGTTAATATTCTTTACTGAGTTTCATTGATAACTAAGAAGTATATAAACTAAATAATCCAGTTTCTGGTGCTATTAATCTTTAATTACCCAAATCTTAATACTAATGAAGATGAATTAACTATGAATTCTTCCATTGGTAACTGACTATGCATAGGGCAGTGTTATAATTTTTAATTAATATATTAAAATTTGAAATTAAATAAAAGTGAAGTTAGAAAGCTATGTTGATGATATATACATTTTCCGTTGGCACACTTGTATCTGGCATTCCTAACAGCAGGTAAACGAGACATACCTTATGTATAAAAAGCATAAATTTACTATCTTTTAAAAGTAGCACAATGAGACATCAATTGATTAAAACATACTTTTAGCTGCCACTATCCATTTCTAAAAAAACACTGTCATTTAAATCATAGATTTTTGCATCTGGATAAAAGTAACTGAATGTTTATCCATTGCACCAATTTCCATGATGACTGACCTAGATCTTATTTTTTTTAATACTCATAAGACTGTGCTTGGGGCAGTATAAATGTTCAAATGTTGGTTAAAATTATTTCACTGCTTCATTTCTCTATCTAGTCCAACAGGTTAGGCTAGAGCTTGCTACAGTGTTGACCAATCTTTCTGTCTAACTCAACTGTCCTTTAACTGCTTTCAAGGTTGCATTGATGATTCCTTGTCTTAGCAGTGGTAACTATAAATTTAGTCAGCATATCCATTTATTAAATTTTTTCCTCTCTAAAATCCCCGCTGCTGCATTATTCTGAGCTCCGAAAGATACAGAAAATGATAATTGTCAAATTACCTCAATAACAGGGGCTGCCTTGTTATTTCTCCCACCGTTCTGGTAGGCAGCATTTTATTCAGCACAAATGCAAATATTCATATGCTGATATGTATTATTTTAAAATAATTTTTAATATTTGAGAGCACTGGCCTAAAACCAAGTCAGAACATTAGGTTTCTTTTTTAAAAGTATAATAACAGCAGGTTTGATATTTTCAGTTCTTTTATCTTAACAACTTGGATTCTTTCCTGAAAGACCAAATATACAGAAAATGGCCAGATTATATAGGAAAATAAAACTCTGATCTATTGATGCATCCTCTGCAGCAACCAGCCCAGGAAGCCAAACCATAACCTCTTCAGTAATTGGCCCAGAACGATTAGGATTTAGTCAATTTCTGCCAGTTTCCCTAATTTCTGACTCTTCTTCTAACTCAGGACCAGCTAGAAAAGCCAAATAAATCTGCCCTCTGAATTCATTATATACCATGTTGTGATTCTAGTTTGCCCTCCTCCAACTTCCCAATGTCAATAACCTCCAATCAGAGCGTTATTGAAGCCTTCCATTTTTTTTCACTGTAAAGCTTCCCCACTCACCTGGCGGCCTTTGAGCCGCTGACAGATGCAAGTGACAGTTGCTGATACACTTGCTACGGCAAGCTCTGAATAAATAGCCTCTATTCTCTTTTGGGTGGTTTTCATTTATTTCTACAGCCCTAAAGCTATTCTGTGTTTTCAATCTTCAAGAACAGATTAAGAATGAAGATCAATGACTAGCTATTGTTTTTACAAGGTAAGGATTATCAAAGAGATTTTTTTCCCCTTAATTTACTGTTTTAATGCTTTCCAGCATTACATTAATTTTTTAAATAAATTTATTTATTTTATTATTTTATTTTTTTGGCTGCGTTGGGTCTCCGTTGCTGCACGTGGGCTTTTCTCTGGTTGCGGCGAGCGGGGGCTACTCTTCGTTGCGGTGCGCAGGCTTCTCTTTGCAGTGGCTTCTCTCGTTGCGGAGCACAGGCTCTAGTGCGCGGGCTTCAGTAGTTGTGGCTGGCGGGGTCTAGAGCGCAGGCTCAGTAATTGTGGCACACGGACTTAGTTGCTCCGCGGCATGTGGGATCTTCCCGGACCAGGGCTCGAACCCATGTCCCCTGCATTGGCAGGCGGAGTCTTAACCACTACACCACCAGGGAAGCCACTACATTAATTTTTTTAAGTAAAAATGTATTGCTACAATATGTCCACAATTGTTTCAGTAATTGATTTAGAGTTCATGGAAGTTTAGCATTGTTATGAAACAAAAATGTTAGTGGTGTTCCAGGTATTCTAATCAATAGGGCAACTGCAAGAAGAACAACTGTCTCCAATTAAACCTGAACCATAAAAAGTATACAATAAAACTTTTGCAAAATCTTTCATAAATCAAAGGATAGGACAAGAAAGACATTGGATCAAAATTTGAGCTAAATTACTTTCCCTAAAATCAGTGGCTTTGGATAATGATCAAGTACTTATGTTTCATATCTGATCTCATTTTACAGAGACACAAGTGAAAGAAAATGCAAACTGTGGAAATGTCAGATTTATTTCTATTAAAAACTGTTCGTGAACTTAAATTCCATGTGATGGTGTCTTCACTTTTTAATGCAGTTTGGATGGTAGAACTACTAGGAGAAAAAGTCAGTTAAATTAAGGAACCTCTGCTTCTGCTTAAAGCTTCACCTTAATTTTCTGCCTTACATTCCTCTTCCTTAGTACTGGCACTGAACATGAGTGAAATGACTCCCATGTTATAGTTGAAAATTAAATCACAAAGTTCAATGAAAATCTACAGCAATTAAAAATATATTTAGAAACCATGGCAAATGTACTTGATAAAATGGCATGGGAAAGAAACATTTTAAACTGGCTAAAATGGGGTTCTCAAATTTTTTTTTTTTTTTTTGGTACGCGGGCCACTCACTGTTGTGGCCTCTCCCGTTGCGGAGCACAGGCTCCGGACGCACAGGCTCAGCGGCCATGGCTCGTGGGCCCAGCCGCCCCGCGGCATGTGGGATCTTCCCGGACCGGGGCACGAACCCGTGTCCCCTGCATCGGCAGGCGGACTCTCAACCACTGCGCCACCAGGGAAGCCCGGGGTTCTCAAATTTTAACAGGCATACACATCACTCCAGGGATCTTGTTAAAATACAGATTCTGAATCAGTAAGTCTTTGATAGAGTCGGAAAGTCTGCATTTCTAACAAGCTCTCAGGTGATGCCAATGCTGCAGATAGCATTTTGAGTATCAAGGGCCTAGAGACATCCAATATGGGGGTAGGGAGTAACATGAGGTTATGCCTTATATATGCTTTAGAAGGACAATGTGAAAACTCTAGTCAGTCTCCTTCTCCACATTTTTGGAAATTCTTCTCACTATTTATAGGATTGATTGTAAAAATTAGAAGAAAATAATTATTTTAAAGTGCTTGACTCAGTTCCTGGTGCACACTAAGTATATGATGAATGTTGGTTATTATCGTAGCCCTGCTTTTGAACTGAACCGTAATAAAATATCTAACATTACATCAAGTTTACTATGCACAAGATACTGTTCTACATTTTGCATGCATTAATTCAAAACACAAACTCTTCCTAATCTCCATTTTATGGGTAGAAAAATTAATCATTGATAGGTTAGATAACTTGCCCAAAGCCTATAGGTAAAAACTGGGGAAACAGGGATTCAAATGCAGGCAGTCCCGCACTAAAGCCAGAAATCCTGAGCTAATACACAACATCACATTGTCAAATCAGACTCACATGGGTCAGAGATCTTAACCAGTGTCAAGGTTTACTAAATAATGTCAAGGACACAGGAAATTAAAGAACTATATAAAGTAGAGCTGTCAAGAGCTGCTCCCAAATTTCTTCTCATGTTGGATAAAACTCTCTGTCCCAAAATACATGAAGTTTCTGAGTGAGGTTCACAGGATTACCTCACAAAAGACTAGCATATAAAACATCTCCATTTTATACTACAGAGAGTTGCAAGTGACTTTCTCCAGGGTGCCATGCTGATCCATCCTGAATAATCCTCCAGGGACATCCTGCTAAGGGCATTTCAGAGATAAAGTCTCTTCCTCCTGGGCAGATTTCATTAGTTTGTTTACCCAAAGGTCAAGTTAAGAAGTTTAGTCCAGGTGGCCTTTTTTATTCCCCACCCACTCACCTCCTCCAACCCCACTCCCCACACAACAGTGAGAGAGATGAACTGATCAGATGCCAGATATTTTAACTTCTTTCAACCATTTAACCAATAGGCAACAGAGCCACTCTAGAGTGGATGGCACATCTAGTACAGTTACACAAACTGGCTTCCTAAGAAATAATGATGATAAGGCAATTAGAAAATGCAACAGCAGATTGGCGGTTATTTATTTATCAGAGGCTTCTTGCTCACAGAGAAGGTCAGAAACTAGACAGATGGACAATAAAACCAAGGGGGCAATCACTAGAGTGCAGAGCAGGGCATGTGGTCCACAGTCAGGGAGAATGGGGAAACATGTACCAAAGTACATAAAACAGGGGTTCAAAAGGGCAAAGCAGCAGTTAGTAGCCAAATAGGACACAGGAGAAAAGAGACTAGTTAGAGGATAGCAATAAAGCCCAGAAACAATATAATATTAAAATTTCAGCAGCTATTTGACTCAGGCCTAGGTTTCCTAAATGATTTTTGATGAATGTAGTGGCTGATCCTAGTGCACCTTGCCCGTGTCTTGCTAGTGGGAGTTGATTGGTAGCAGCTGTCTAGAAGCAAGACGACCAACCTGGGGAAAGCAGCAGTTCCAGGCGGGAAGATTAGACCCATCAGATCTGAGAGAAGCATACATTGGGGCCACTCCTGATATTAGTCAAAATTGCATAATTTTTAAAGAAAAAAATTCTACAGATCCATTTATATCATTATATATATGTGTATATATATACATATATATATAATTTCACTATATCAATTAACTGCTTCATTTACACATCCTAATTTTGCCTAAATTTTTGGCTCAAATAGTAAACCCTGGCTCATTATTGCTTCATTTTACCCAAAGTGTATCCATTCATGCTCATTTGCCAGAGTAGAAGTGTGCACTCATCCAGGATAAAACCCTTGAGTTGAAGAACACAGAATGCCAGGAAATTGCTCTCATGTGTGGTGACTAATTTAAATTTAAGACTTCTGGGTTTATCAGCACATTTTAAATCATAATCTGTAATCCCAAAGATGCACAACACTTCTGTGTCTCTTGTTTGCTCTGATACCATGAGAAATGAATGAGGTGGAATCAACTTTAAAGGCTAAATGTGTCTCAGGATTTGTCAGGACCAGCCTCAGGGGAGATGTATTATGCCTTATCGAGACCAAAGAAGACTGAAACTCAGCATTTCCCAGAATTGCACAAATATATTTTTTAAATGAGTAGATTAATAAAATATGTTTAACAAAATGGTGACAAAGTTTTCTTTCAAAAGAGCTCTCATAAAATCCAGTAGCAGGGCTTCCCTGGTGGTGCAGTGGTTGAGAATCCGCCTGCCGATGCAAGGGACACGAGTTCGTGCCCCGGTCCGGGAAGATCCCACATGCCGCGGAGCGGCTGGGCTAGTGAGCCACGGCCGCCGTGCTCCGCAACGGGAGAGGCCACAAGAGTGAGAGGCCCGTGTACCGCAAAAAAAGAAAACAAAAATCCAGTAGCAAACACACAGTGTGTATCCTTTTGCTCAATATTTTATCTGTGACATTCATCTATGTGGTTGCATATACTTATACTTAATTCATTTTCATTCTATACAGTATTCCATTGCACAAGTATGACATTTTTAAATCCATTTTACCTTTGATATACCTTTGATTCAATGTTGCTATACGTGTCTTGTACATATCTTTTGGGATGCATGTGCATGCATTTCTGTTGGGTATATACCTAGAAATGGAATTTCTGGCTCATAGGAAATAAGTACATTCAACCCCAGTAGAATATGCCAAATTTTTGTCCTCCCCAAATGGATATACATACTTACATTACCACCACGAGTGTGTGAAAGTTCTCATTGTTTCACATCTCCATCAATATTCACTCTCATAAAGCTTTCTAATGTTGGTCATTCTGATAGAAAAAAAAAATCCAGTAGCAAATCTTATAATAAAATGCACAGAATGCTGTTGCCTTCATCAAATAAGCTGTCACCTCTAACATAATTGGGTGATGGATGAAAAAAACATGCACATATACTATTGATTTAGGACACTGAGCTGCTTTCCAGATCATTCAGCATTCTGTGATAAATTGTACCTACCAGCTCTCCTGAACTACTTGTTTGTTTGTTTGATTGTTTTCTGAGCCCATCATCTAGCAAATACTTGAAGAGTTTCTACTTTTGTGAATGAGATCAGAGTTATTGCCTCAAACTGAGTCTTCATTGCAGATCATTCATTTATCTTCCTATGACTTTGTGCAAGCCACTTCTCCGAGTACCAATTTCCTATGCTCTAAAGAAAGCCAGTATTTCTTGTTCTGCAAAACTCACAAATGCATGAAGCACAGAAAGGCAATTTACTGCAAAAAAATAACATTAAAAGAGGTAAAAGCAGTATGAACATTAAACTATCATAATTATGAAAACCCTGTTTGACCCATGATTTTTTATGTTATCTAGGCATTTTTATCAATTACATCCTTCACCACCTTTACTTCAGCCTAGCTTTCTATGCCACTAAGCCAAGTGAACATAATCAGTGCTTTATAGCAACTATAGATGTGTGACACCTAGACTTCCAATGATACAAAAATAGCAGAAAGCAAAAGTGAGTCTATAAGCTCTTCTAATTTGATCTATTTTTTTTTATCATTGCTAACAGAATTAATTTTAGTGCCTATGAATGCCAGCACATGCTTCTTTTACTGGCAGTTCTAATGCACTGCAAACTTTTATACATTCCCAAAAGCCTACATCATGCTATGTTTTTGGGTTTTTTTTTTTCACTTTTTTCTTAAGGTTTAGGATTCTAAAAAAAGAAGTCTGTGGTAGACCAAAAGCATCCTTTCTTAGGGGATGCAAAAGGACAACATTATGACTGATGCAAGGATTTTCCCAGACCTCTCTGTCCTCACGTGCATTATTGGTCCTTGCAGAGAGGGCTGTGCCAGCATTTTCACTAGGTAAACAATCTTTCAGCTGAGCTGCTAATATCTACATAAACTATAGCCAGTGTCCGAACCAGGTACCATAATCAATGGAGGAAAAAAAAAGACACACTTTATTTAGTTCA
This sequence comes from Physeter macrocephalus, assembly GCF_002837175.3. Lineage (NCBI taxonomy): Eukaryota > Metazoa > Chordata > Mammalia > Artiodactyla > Physeteridae > Physeter > Physeter macrocephalus. The sequence goes on from NC_041218.1 coordinate 31,618,455, forward strand.
AGGAAGTACAATGCACCAAGAACATGACACAGATGGTGCATAACTGTGAACAAAAAGAAGACTGTCCACTTATGATCCTGATAAATGTCAGAGGAAGATTCAAGAAACCTTGTGGGAGTAGGGAGGGAGCAGTGTATTTTTGAATTTACTTAAATTTAGAATTTACATTGATGCTTGTTAAAAATAAAGATCCTATCACCCATCTTCTCCCACTGAATCAGGAATTCAGAGAGGATACCTAAGAAACTCTATATTAAAACTGACTCTAATGCTGTACAGGCAGGCATTGGAGACAACTGCCAAACCATATATTATTACAAACTCATTGTATTAGTGATGAGAATGTTGAAGCTCAGAGATTAAGCTGCTCAGATTCCCCAAATACACCATAGCTAAAAGAATCTAGTCTCCTAACCCCCACTCCTTCCTTTCCATGGGCTATTTCCATGTGATCAAGATGTTTATGGAGATATCATTTTTATCAATGTACATTGACCTGTCCATGGAAAAATCAAAACATCAAGCAAATTTAACTTAGGCTTAATTTCTGTGCTGACCCCAGCACTTCTTCCTTATCAAGAAATTCTTTGTTGTTATTTCTGTTCTGTAAAAGTAAATAAACAAGTAAATCTTCCCTCAGTAAAGGACCTGGGACATAGAGTCTACTACAGACATATGGCTATAGAAGTATGAAAAAGCTAACTAATCCTCTCCCTAAATGACAGGTATAAAACTGTTCAGTATTGTGATTAAAAACTGTTTTGTGGGCTCTAGAAGTCAATCAAGTGAAAACAAGAGATTGAGGAGCATTTACTCATAAAAACTGACACAGCTTTGCATAGTAACAGAGAAAATGTGTGGCCTTTTTGTCACGTTGCCATCCTCTCAACTCAGTCTTTGAGAATGATTTCACCAGAGCAGGGAAGGATGGGAAATGAAAACTAGCAACATTGTTGCCAGAGGGGATGGACTTGGTTTTAATCAAGGGGTGTAAACCAGTGGAGACACTGTCAGTAAATGTAGCAAAATGAGTAGGAACAGTTGGGAAAATCTTAACATCTCCTAGCTTCACCATTCAATCCAAGATGGGGTGTTCAATGGCCCCCTGAAAATATTTAACATGAAGATTCTTGAAAGAAAAAGCCAGAAAACCCATGGCAAGCGCTCCATAATTTCCTTGCTGACTGAGAAATATGTACATGTGGAGGGAGACAGATATCTCAGCTGAAAGTGAAAGCCAAGGAAAGCTCAACAGTTGGATAAACTTTCAATGTGTTTGCAAACCCACACTGATTAATTGGCAGAGAGCAGAAGCCTTACAGGTTCAATGTGTCTGAGAAGAGATGTAAGTGGTTGCAAATTATGAAATGGAAATAGGGGAGGGGAGGATTCCACAGTTTAAGTCTAAAAACTAAAAAAGAAAGAGAAAAAGAGAGTAAAGATAGACTCAAGAAAATTCAAAATTCAATTCTGCTACAATATTGTATGTATAGTTTCCAGTTTTCAACAACAGAAAAGAATTGAGATATGCAAAGAAATAGAAAAATGTGACCGATATTCAGGAACAAATCAGTTAATAGAAATTGTGATTGGGATAAGATATTGGAGTGTGTGTGTGTGTGTGTGTGTGTGTGTGTTGCTTTTACAAATATGTTCATTTATTAAAGGAAGCCATATGTAAAGAGATAAAGGGAAATATGATGACACTGTCTCAACAAACAGAGAATCTCAATAGAAAAATAGAAGCTGTGAAAAAGGAAAGATTCAAATCAAAAGTCTAGAGTTGAAAAGAACTAAAACTGAAATTATACATTCACTAATTAACTAGAAGAGCTCAACATCAGACTTGAGAAGAACAAATCAGCAAATGAAGATAGATCAAAAGATATGAAATCTGAAGACAGAAAAAAATTGAAGAAAATATAGAGTCTCAGAGATTGTGGAACTACTTCAAGTCTATCAACAAAATTGTAATGGGAGTCCCAGAAGGAGAATAGAAAGAAAACAGAAAAAAATATTTGAAGAAATAATGCTTAAAACTTGAAATTAGCTGTAAAACATTAAGCCACCCTGTCAAGAAACTCAATGAACTCCAAGTAGAATTGCACAAAGAGAGCAACATCTATATACAAAATGCTCAAACTGCTGAAAGACAAAATCAAGAGAAAATCTTAACATCAATAGGACAGAGTGGTCTATAGGAATATGCTGGAGAAGGAAGCTCCAGGAATTGGTCCTATTACCAAAAAACCTATTGAGCAGGAAAAACTGTCTAAAGAAATAACATCCAGAAACATCTAAAATTGGATAAAAGACACAAAGCTATACATCCAAAAATCTCAACAAATTCTAAGCAAATAAATTCAAACAGATCCACACAGAAACATATTATAATCAATGGATGAATGGATTAACAAACTGTGCTATACATGAATGGAATATTATTCAGCCATAAAAAGATTAAAATACTAATAAATGTTACTACTTGGATAACCTTGAAAATATTATGCTAACTGAAAGAAACCAGACAGAAAAGGCCACATATTGAATGATTTGTCATACATGATATATGCAGAATATACAAATTTGTAGTGACAGAAAGCAGATAAGGTTACCATGATATAGGAATAAGGGGAATGGAGGGTGACCACCTAATGGATACAATGTATTTTATTGTGTGATAACTTTATTGCACAACATTGTGACTACACTAAATATCACATAAGGTTTTATTAAGCAATATTTACAGGTCACACTCTCATTCGTTCATATGTCTCAAATTTTTTGTTGAAAAGTGGGCAATAATTTAAAAAAATAATAATATAATTTATATCACATAGATATGTAATATATATTAGAATAATTGCACTTAACTGTTGCTAATTGAAGTAAATGTGGTATATTTCACCAGAATTAACTCAGTATTAATTTGAAGTAGATTATGGTAAATTAAGATGTACACTTTAATCACTAAAGCAACCACTAAGGAAGTAACTTAAAAAAATAGTTAAATATCAATTAATAATTACAATGGTAAACCAAAATAATTGTATGCCACAAAAATATGAAATTAGAAACAGAGGAACAACAAAATGATATTTATAGAAAATATATGCAAAATTTCATATGTAAATCCAAGCATAACAATATTTATGTTAAATGGAATGGACTAAACACCTTAAACAAAAACCAAAGATTTTCACACTGAATAAAAAGCCAGATCCAACTCTATGTTGTCTACAAGAAGCACATTTTATATTCAATAAAGCAAGTAGCTTGCAATTTAAAAGATTAAAATGATGTATCATACAAATATTAACCATAAGAGAATTGGAGTGGCTCAACTAAGACAGAACAGACTGCAAAACAAAACAAGCTACTAGAGAAAAAGTAAAAAAAAAAATTTCATAAGCATAAAAGGGTCAACAGAATAAGAAGATATAAAATTTTTATATGTATATTCACATAACACTGCATCCAAACATATAACGTGTAATACAATAAATACCAAAAATAAAGATAGACTATTAAAAAATATGAGTTGTAGATAGCAATATCCCTCTCTCAATATTTGATAGAAAAAAGTAGATAAAAAATTAGTAAGGATAAAGAAGTTTTGAAGAATACTGAATATGGTTAATCAAATTGTTTATATAAATATATACATATGTGTGTATATGTACATATAATGTGTACTGTGTATCTATACAATATATATTGTTGTATATATGTGAATACACACACACACACACACACACACACATATATATATATACACACACTATATATATATACACACACATACACTATACCCCAAAATACCATGAGCATTTGAGAACAGCTAATCTTCTACTGTTGTTGGTTATGTGTGTATTTATATACACACACATATATACATATATATATTTATTTATTTATTTATACATGGTCAGAAAATAACAGCAAATCAAGCCTAAAGAAAGAAAAAATGGGAGTAAAAATAAATGAAGTAGAAAACACAAGTGGAGTAGAAAAATGAAGTCTAACATTGCTTCTTTGAAAATATCAACAGTTGATAAAACTTTGGTTAGACTAGCCAAGGAAAAAAAGATAGAGAAGAGGCATATTACCAAATCAGAAATTCATTACTATAGATATCACAGAAATTAAAAGCTATAAGCAAATATTATTAAAAACAAAACTTTATATGAAGAAAGTATACAACTTTATGGAAATGGATATATTCCTAGAAAAACACAAAATACCATAATGACTCAAGAAGAGACAGAAAATCTTAATAGACCTATAACAAATAAATGAATTAAATGAGCAATTAAAATCATCTCACAAATAAAATTCCGGGCCCAGATGTCTTCTTTAATGAATTCCGTCAAATATTCAAGGAAGAAACAGTACCGCTACTGAATGAATAATTCCAGAAAATAGAGGGGGAGAAAAACACTACCCAGCTCATCTAATCAAGCCAGTGTTATTCTGATACCAAAGAATGCCCAAAACTCATCAAATGGTATACATTTAATATGTGCATTTTAATTTATCAAATATACCTCAATAAAGCTGTTAAAAATAAATAAATAGATGCCATACTTGCCTCCAATGCCAAAAATAAGTAAATAAATAACTAAACAAAGGGAAAAAGTTAAAGTACAGGCCAATGCCCCCATGAACTTAGATGTAAAAATCAATATGATAATATTAGGAAACAAAATTCAGCAACACATAATTCATCACAATGACCAATGGGACTTTGTCTCAGGAATGCAAAATTAGTAAAACATTGGAAAATCAATAAATGTAATATATCATATTAACTGTAAAAAGGATAACAACTACAAGATTATCTGAATAAGACACAAAAAGCATTTGACAAAAATCTGAAATCTCAGGATAAAAATTCTCACCAAACTAATAATAGAAGAGTATTTCTTCAACATGATAAAGGGCATCTACAAAAATCCTTCAGTTAACAACACATTTAAAAGGAAGGAAGAAAGAAAGGAATGAAAGAAGAAAGCAAGGGATGAAACAATGGATGAAGAAACAAATGAAATAATGTGAAATCCCTTGCAACTATGATGTAAAGTCTTTTTGGCCTTGGTCTCATCCCTCTTTCATGACATGAATTTTCATACACTGAAAAAATTACAAGAATAAAATAGTAATTGTATTTTCATCATCTATAAGAAGCAAAGAGATGAGGGAGATATTTAGGGCCAAAAGAGAAGTTCTTCTCAATTTTGATTATATCTAAATACCACCACAAAGATTTTGTGTTTCAAAAAATGGACAGAAATGAGTAATATCTGTTGTTTGTTTTATCATTATCAATCATTTGTTTACCCTAAAGTTTTCACTTAGTGAATACCATGTTTCAACCACCATACTACTATGCTTAATGCTGGTGACACAAAAGTAAATTTAATAATAGTCTTCAAGTTTTGTCATTCACAAACAACTGGGAAAAGAAAGAAGGGAGAGAGGAAGAGAAATGGAAAGAAGGGAGAGAAATACACAGGAATAAAAAGAAATACAAAAACCTGTTGAGGGGCTTCCCTGGTGGCGCAGTGGTTGCGCGTCCGCCTGCCGATGCAGGGGAACCGGGTTTGCGCCCCGGTCTGGGAGGATCCCACATGCCGCGGAGCGGCTGGGCCCGTGAGCCATGGCCGCTG
>NC_041218.1:31624753-31632002 GCF_002837175.3 Physeter macrocephalus
GCCATGGCTCACGGGCCCAGCCGCTCTGTGGCATGTGGGATCTTCCCGGACCGGCGCACGAACCCGTGTCCCCTGCATCGGCAGTCGGACTCTTAACCACTGCGCCACCAGGGAAGCCCCATACACAATTCTTGATCTCATGGAGTTTGAAGCTTTTAGTCTGTAACTATGATATCTTCAACAAAAGGGAAAAAAAGAAAAGAAAAAGATGTGTAAGATACTATTGGAGTATGGGCCCTAACCCAATTTAAGGGGGTGAGGAAAATGTTTTAACAGAAAGAAGCAAAGCCTTACCCAATCTTAAGGACAAATAAGAATTAGTTAAATTTTGAGAGAAACTTGGGGGTTGATCAAGAAGGATATTCCAGGCCAAGGGAGGGCAAGTGAAAAGTAAAAGAAGTGACAGAGAGCTAAATGTAATACATATTTGAATAAAACCCATGTTGACTATAACATACTTTTACAAATATAAATATTTAAATCATAATACTCTACAATAATGTATGCCATATCGTGTGGTAGTTACTTTATAGTCATTCATTCTTAATACCACTATTTGAAGAAGATGTACTATATTAGTATTTGTAATGCTGAGAAATTCCAATTATCTTTAGCATTATCCAGTGCTCAGTATTATACATGATGAAGTTTTCTTATAAATCAAGAGAAAAAAATAATCAGCAGGTTGGGTAAAGACAGAGAGGTAATTTAATGGGGATAAATTTAAATTATAATTTGTTTCTTCTACCAAAATTAAGTCACCACTGGACACTTGATTTTTTTTAACTGATATTTATTATTTACTAGAAATTATCCAGTACTGGGATCCAGGACATCTAGATTCTCATTCCTGACTTTGCCATTTAACTCAACCTCTTGGTACTTTGATTTTGTTGTTATTGTTGTTTTGTTTTTGATCTGTTTAATCTGTATCTGTTTTACCTACCTCAAAAAGGTTATTTTGTGTAAAATACAGTGTTCTATTTGTGCCTGCATTTTCCTAGTTTGGACTCTCATTATCCAAAAGTTGGATAACTGCAGTGGCCTTCGATATTCTCAAGTCCCATATTCTTTAATGGATTCAAACTATGGTGTTACAACAACTAAGTATTCATCTATCAACTTATTTAATATTTCTAAATCCTACAACAGACTCCTGCTGCCTGTAGAGTTATGCTTACACAACTCTGTCTATATTTAATAAAGTTTGTCTCTTCATATCCAACAAACCGTTGTTACCACATAACAGGAAGTCTCTGCATTAGCCAGAGTGTTCCATCACACACTGAGAACATATCATCAGCATGATGGCTCTCACAAGGACTTGAATTTACCTTCTTTGTCCTCGTCATCTATAGAAACTCTACCCATTGTTCAATATGCAACTCCAGTCAACCTTCTGCCAACCTTGACAGTTCATTGAAACTACTGCAATCCATATTAATCTGTACTTTCTCTGAAGGACAAGAATGCTGATTAACTAATACATTTGGTTAAGTTAGTTTAAATACCGAGTTCTAGTAATTCCTCGTGCTAAACCCCAGTAAATGTTAAGCTCCTTAAGGGTAGAGTCATGTCATGTTTTCTTCTAAATCATTTACAACTGTAAGTGCTGACCACATATAAAATCAATAAAATGTGAGAGAATTATATTAGGCAAAATAGTTTTACGTTACAAAAGTTAGAAGACATGATACGATGACCTTCCCTCCAGAACAGGTCACGTCATTTCCATAGGCCCACAGGAAACAGAAGTGAATAACTTCCAATGGCTAAAAGCATTGCCCTAATCCCGTGATATTACTGTTCACGAGAAACTAATATAATTTGCAGGCTTTGTGCATTAAAAAAAAAAAGTACAATCGTTGGTCAAGAACAATAAAAGACATTTTATAAATACCTATTTTCTCAAGTAGACCATCCATAAAAAAAAAAAAGGTGGAAAGGGGAGCTTCAAGATGGCAGAAGAGTAAGATGCAGAGATCACCTTCCTCCCCACAAACACACCAGAAATACATCTACATGTGGAACAACTCCTACAAAACACCTACTGAATGCTGGCAGAAGACCTCAGACCTCCCAAAAGGCAAGAAACTGCCCATGTACCTGGGTAGGGCAAAAGAAAAAAGAAAAAACAGAGACAAAAGAATAGGGATGGGACCTGCACCAGTGGGAGGGGAGCTGTGAAGGAGGAAATGTTTCCACACACTAGGAAGCCCCTTCACGGGCAGAGGCTGCGGGTGGCGGAGGTGGGGAAGCTTCAGAGCCATGGAGGAGAGCGCAGCAACAGGGGTGCAGAGGGCAAAGAGGAGAGATTCCCATACAGAGGATCGGTGCCGACCAGCACTCACCTGCCCGAGAGGCTTGTCTGCTCACCTGCCAGGCGGGCGGCGGCTGGGAGCTAAAGCTCCGGCATCAGAGGTCAGATCCCAGGGAGAGGACTGGGATTGGATGCATGAACACAGCCTGAAGGGGGCTAGGGCGCCACATCTGGCCGGGAGGGAGTCCAGGGAAAAAGTCTGGAGCTGCTGAAGAGACAACAGACTTTGTCTTGGCTCTTTGTTTCCTGGTGTGCAAGGAGAGGGGATTAAGACCGCCGCTTAAAGGAGCTCCAGAGACGGGCGCGAGCCGTGGCTATCAGCGTGGACCCCAGAGACGGACATGAGATTCTAAGGCTGATGCTGCAGCCACCAAGAAGCCTGTGTGCAAGCACAGGTAACTATCCACACCTCCCCTCCAGGGAGCCTGAGCAGCCTGCCACTGCCAGGGTCCCGTGATCCAGGGACAACATCCCCAGGAGAAGACACAGCACGCCTCAGGCTGGTGCAAAGTCATGCTGGCCTCTGCCACCGCAGGCTCGCCCTGCACTCCGTACCCCACCCTCCCCCACGGCCTGAGTGAGTCAGAGCCCCGAATCAGCTGCTCCTTTAACCCCGTCCTGTCTGGGCGAGGGACACATGCCCTCAGGCGACCTACACGCAGAGGCAAGTCCAAATCCAAAGCTGAACCCCAGGAGCTGTGCAAACAAAGAAGAGAAAGGGAAATCTCCCCCAGCAGCCTCAGGAGCAGCAGAGTAAATCTCCACAATTAACTGGATACCCTGCATATGTGGAATTCCTGAATAGACAATGAATCATCCCAAATTGAGGAGGTGGACTTTGGGAGCAACGATACATTTTTTTTTTCCCTTTTTCTCTCTTTGTGAGTGTGTATGTGTATGCTTCTGTGTGTGATTTGTCTGTATAGCTTTGCTTTTACCATTTGTCCTAGGGTTCTGTCTGTCCTTTTTTTGTTTTTTTTTATACTTAAAAAATTTTCGTTCTTAATAATTAGTTTTTATTTTTTATTTGCTTTTGCCATTTGTCCTAGGGTTCTGTCTGTCCTTTTTTTGTTTTTTTTTATACTTAAAAAATTTTCGTTCTTAATAATTAGTTTTTATTTTTTATTTTAATAACTTTATTTTGTTTTGTTTTATTTTTGTTCTTCTTTCTGTCTTTCTTTTTTTCCTACATTTTATTCTGATTTTTGTTTTTTTTATACTTAAAAAATTTTCGTTCTTAATAATTAGTTTTTATTTTTTATTTTAATAACTTTATTTTGTTTTGTTTTATTTTTGTTCTTCTTTCTGTCTTTCTTTTTTTCCTACATTTTATTCTGACTCATGTGGAGGAAAGCCTCTTGGTGCTCCAGCCAGGCATCATGGCTGTGCCACTGAGGTGGAAGAGCCGAGTTCAGAACACTGGTCCACAAGAGATGTCCCAGCTCCACGTAATATCAAATGGCAAAATCTCCCAGAGATCTCCATCTCAATGCCAAGACCCAGCTAGACTCAAAGACCAGCAAGCTACAGTGCTGGACACCTATGCAAAACAACTAGCAAGACAGGAACACGACTCCACCCATTAGCAGAGAGGCTGCCTAAACCCATAATAAGGCCACAGACACACCAAAACTCACCACCAGATGTGGACCTACCCACCAGAAAGACAAGATCCAGCCTCATCCACCAGAACAGAGGCACTAGTCCCCTCCACCAGGAAGCCTAAACAACCCACTGAACCAACCTTAGCCACTGGGGACAGACACCAAAAACAACGGGTACTATGAACCTGCAGCCTGCGAAAAGGAGACACCAAACACAGTAAGTTAAGCAAAATGACAAGACAGAAACACACAGCAGATGAAGGAGCAAGGTAAAAACCCACCAGACCTAACAAATGAAGAGGAAATAGGCAGTCTACCTGAAGAAGAAAGACCTCTGGGACAACATTAAATGCACCAACATTTGCATTATAGGGGTCCAAAAAGAAGAAGAGAAAAAGAAAGGGACTGAGAAAATATTTGAAGAGACTATAGTTGAAAAGTTCTCTAATATGGGAAAGGAAATACTTAATCAAGTCCAAGAAGCACAGAGAGTTCCATCCAGGATAAATCCAAGGAGAAACATGCCAAGACACATATTAATCAAAGTATCAAAAATTAAATACAAATAACAAATATTAAAAGCAGCAAGGAAAAAACAAGAAATAACACATATGGGAATCCCCATAAGGTTAACAGCTGACGTTTCAGTAGAAACTCTGCAAGCCAGAAGGGAGTAGAAGGACATATTTAAAGTGATGAAGGAGAAAAACCTACAACCAAGATTACTCTACCCAGCAGAACCTCATTCATATTTGACAGAGAAATTAAAACCTTTACAGACAAGCAGAAGCTAAGAGAATTCAGCACCACCAAACCAGCTGTACAACAAATGCTAAAGGAGCTTCTCTAGGCAGAAAAGACAAGAGAAGGAAAAGACCTACAATAATAAGCCCAAAACAATTTAAAAAATGGTAATAGGAACATACATATCAATAATTACCTTAAATGTAAATGGATTAAAAGCTCCAACCAAAAAACATAGATTGGCTGAATGGATACAAAAACAAGACCCATATATATTGTGTCTAAAAGAGACCCAATTCAGACCTAGGGACACATACAGACTGAAAGTGAGGGGATGCAAAAAGATATTCCATGCAAATGGAAAGCAAAAAAAGCTGGAGTAGCAATTCTCATATCAGACAAAATAGAATTTAAAAACAAGACTATTACAAGAGACAAAGAAGGATGCTGCATAATGATCAAGGGATCAATCTAAGAAGAAGATATAACAAATGTAAATATTTATGCACCCAACATAGGAGCACCTCAATACATAAGACCAATACTAACAGCCATAAAAGGGGAAATCGACAGTAACACAATCATAGCAGGGGACTTTAAGACCCCACTTTCACCAATGGACAGATCATCCAAAAGGAAAATAAATAAGGAAACAGAAGCTTTAAATGATACATTAAACAAGATGGACTTAATTGATAGTTATAGGACATTCCATCCAAAAACAACAGAATATACATTCTGCTCAAGTGCTCATGGAACATTATCCAGGATAGATCATATCTTGGGTCACAAATCAACCCTCGGTAAATTTTGAAATCATATCAAGTATCTTTTCTGACCACAATGCTAAGAGACTTGATATCAATTACAGGAAAAATTCTGTAAGAAATACAAACACATGGAGGCTAAAACACACACTACTTAATAACCAAGAGATCACTGAAGAAATTAAAGAGGAAATCAAAAAATACCTAGAAACAAATGACAATGAAAACACGACCACCCAAAATCTATGGGAAGCAACAAAAGCAGTTCTAAGAGGGAAGGTTATAGCAATACAATCCTATCTCAAGAAATAAGAAACACCTCAAATAAACAACCTAACATTACACCTAAAGCAATTAGAGAAAGAAGAACAAAAGAACCTCAAAGTTAGCAGAAGGAAAGAAATCATAAAGATCAGATAAGAAATAAATGAAAAAGAAATGAAGGAAATGATAGCAAAGATCTATAAAACTAAAAGCTGGTTCTTTGAGAAGATAAACAAAATTGATAAACCATTAGCCAGACTTATGAAGAATAAAAGGGATAAGACTCAAATCAATAGAATTAGAAATGAAAAAGGAGAAGAAACAATGGAGACTGCAGAAATACAAAGGATCATGAGAGATTACTACAGGCAACTATATGCCAATAAAATGGACAACCTGAGAGAAATGGAGAAATTCTTAGAAAAGCACAACTTTCTGACACTGAACCAGGAAAAAATAGAAAATATAAACAGACCAATCACAAGCACTGAAATTGAAACGGTCATTAAAAATCGTCCAACAAACAAAAGCCCAGGACCAGATGGCTTCAAAGAAGAATTCTATCAAATGTTTAGATAAGAGCTAACACCTATCCTTCTCAAACTCTTCCAAAATATAGCAGAGGGGGAGCACTCCCAAACTCATTCTACAAGACCACCATCACCCTGATACCAAAACTAGACAAAGATGCCAAAAAAAGAAAACTACAGGCCAATATCACTGATGAACATAGATGCAAAAATCCTCAACAAAATACTAGCAAACAGAATCCAACAGCACATTAAAAGTATCATACACCATGATCAAGTGGGGTTTATTCCAGGAATGCAAGGATTCTTCAATATATGCAAATCAATCAACGTGATACACCATATTAACAAATTGAAGGAGAAAAACCATATGATCATCTCAATAGATGCAGAGAAAGCTTTTGACAAAATTCAACACCCATTTATGAAAAAATTCTCCAGAAGGCAGGCATAGAAGGAATGTTCTTTAACATATTAAAGGCCATATATGACAAACCCACAGCCAACATCGTCCTCAACGGTGAAAAACTGAAACCATTTCCACTAAGATCAGGAACAAGACAAGGCTGGCCACTCTCACTATTATTCAACATAGTTTTGCAAGTTCTAGCCACAGCAATCAGAGAAGAAATAGAAATAAAAGGAATACACATAGGAAAAGAAGAAGTAAAGCTGTCACTGTTTGCAGATGACATGATACTGTACATAGAGAATCCTAAAGATGGTACCAGAAAACTACTAGATCTAGACAACGAATTTTGTAAAGTAGCAAGATACAAAATTAATGCACAGAAATCTCTTGCATTCCTATACACTAATGATGAAAAATCTGAAAGTGAAATTAAGAAAACACTCCCATTTACCATTGCAACAAAAAGAATGAAATATCTAGGAATAAACCTACCTAAGGAGACAAAAGACCAGTATGCAGAAAATTATAAGACACTGATGAAAGAAATTAAAGATGATCCAAATAGATGGAGAGATATACCATGTTCTTGGATTGGAAGAATCAACATT
>NC_041218.1:31632229-31632552 GCF_002837175.3 Physeter macrocephalus
GTACTACAAAGCTACAGTAATCAAGAGAGTATGGTACTGGCACAAAAACAGAAATATAGATCAATGGAACAAGATACAAAGCCCAGAGATAAACCCATGCACATATGGTCACTTTACCTTTGATAAAGGAGGCAATAATATACAATGGAGAAAAAACAGCCTCTTCAATAAGTGGTGCTGGGAAAAGTCGACAGCTACATGTAAAAGAATTGAAATTAGAACACTCCCTAACACCATACACAAAAATAAACTCAAAATGGATCAAAGACCTAAATGTAACGCCAGACACCATCAAACTCTTAGAGAAAAACATAGGCAGAACA
>NC_041218.1:31632771-31668995 GCF_002837175.3 Physeter macrocephalus
TGATACAGCCACTATGGAGAACAGTATGGAGGTTCCTTATAAAACTACAAATAGAACTACCATACGACCCTGCAATCCCACTACTGGGCATATACCCTGAGAAAACCATAATTCAAAAAGAGTCATGTACCAAAATGTTCATTGCAGCTCTATTTACAATAGCCAGGACATGGAAGCAGCCTAAGTGTCCATCAAGAGATGAATAGATAGAGAAGATGTGGCACATATATACAATGCAATATTACTCAGCCATAAAAAGGAATGAAAGTGAGGTATTTGTAGTGAAGTGGATGGACCTATAGACTGTCATACAGAGTGAAGTAGTCAGAAAGAGAAAAACAAATACTGTATGCTTATACATATATATGGTATCTAAAAAAAAAAAAAAAAAAAAGGTCATGATGAACCTAGGGGCAAGACGGGAATAAATAAAGACACAGACCTACTAGAGAATGGACTCGAGGATACGGGGAGGGGGAAGGGCAAGGTGGGATAAAGTGAGACAGTGGCATGGACATATATATACACTACCAAACGTAAAATAGATAGCTAGTGGGAAGCAGCCGCATAGCACAGGGAGATCAACTCGGTGCTTTGTGACCACCTAGAGGGGTGGGATAAGGGAGGGTGGGAGGGAGGGAGAGGCAAGAGAGAAGAAATATGGGGACATATGTATATGTATAACTGATTCACTTTGTTATAAAGAAGAAACTAACACACCATTGTAAAGCAATTATACTCCAATAAAGATGTTAGAAACAAAAAAAAAGTGGAAAAGTTTTTCCATATTTGACCTTCATGGCAAGCTCAAGTTTTTCAAACTAGCAGTGGCATAAATGTTGTTTTCCTTTTTATGAACAGCAGTATGCTACAGCACTGTCTGTGACAGGAGCATCTTAATTCAGACTCTTCCTTGACATAGAAAATAAAAGAATTTTGCTCTTGCTGTGGTCTGATTTCCGGTGTTTAATCAAACACTCTAAACTCACTCTTAAAATGTTTTAAATGTTGCCACCAAAAAGAATGTGAATAAATGTGCAATTTAATCATAATTTATGTTAGTAATTATTAAATTTTGAGAAAATCTGAGTCTGACAAACCAAAACTAGTAGAAAATTCAATATGCATATACTGAAATTCTAATTTAATGACGTTTATTGTTAATGTTCTACAGTTGGTTTTACCTATTGATATATTATCTTAACTTAATCTTTCTAAGGAAACTTAGGTAAGCATTATTATTCTTATTTCTAGATTATTTTCTGAAATTTGGATTTGATATGAAACTTGTCCAAAATCATGATATTAGAAAGAAGCAAGATTCAAATCCAGGTCGTCTATCCCAAGAATTTTTTTTTATTTATACTAGTTAAAAAACTATACATAATTATTACTATGATCAAAATGATATTATTTTAATATACTTACTATAAATTGATAATGTCCAATGCCATATTAATCTTAACAACAACACACTTCTTAAACTTACTGAATCTGGAATATTACCTTTAAAACTAGTGAAAGCTAGGAAGAATTTTTTCTTCTCTGACAGTTTTGATTTTCATTAAAATCTTGTCCCCAAAATGTACTGCTCACAAAATACTTCATCATTTTCCAGACACACATATATTTGATATTTTTATTGTGGGATTTCTTTTCTTTTACGGTGGCAGAAGTTTAGTAAGTATTCCCATAGCTCACCAATATATAATCTGAAAACATCAGAAGTTTGCCAGAGGAAGTATTTGAAGGATTTTTAGGGTCTCTAGCATTTTTAAAAATCTGATTACAAACCATAAATGGGTTTCTTTATTTCAGAAATTGAAAAACTGAGTGACTCATGTATAGACTAGCTAGGAGAACAGATGTGATTTGTTTCCTCAAGGAACTGAAATCCCACTCTTCTATGATTAATGTTCAGTTATCTCCTTAGCATTCTTGGGCTATATTTTACATTAAAATTGTTATGATTTTAGAACTGAGTTCACAACATTTGTAGAGTTGATTCCTTCAACTCTGACAATTATAGATAAAGTTCCAACCACTAAAGCTAATGCATTTTTTTGTACTTGCATGTTCCACAAAAACACTCAGCACTCAGTCATGTCCTTACCTCTTATGAGAATCAGTAGATGCACAAATGCTACATTGGGAACTTAAGATTCATTGGCACAAAGTTTCATATCAAGATTTACAGAAAAGATCAGAACACTTTGAATAAAACTATTTTATGAGTCTGGGTGCAAAAATAAGTAAGATGAGCAAAACTAAGGTGATTCTCTTTCAAAGGAGGGTATGGTAGGAAGAAGGACAGCCAAATAAGTGTGGTAGGTTGAGTGATGACCACACTGCCTCTCCAAAAAAAAAAAAAAAAAAAAAGTGTCCCCTGGAAAATGTGCACATGATCTTATTTGGAAAAAGAAACTTTGCTGATGTAATTAAATTAATGACCTCAATATGAGATCATTCTGGATTAAGACGGGCCCATGAGGGACTGATAAACATCCTTCCAAGAGAAGAGGAGAGATAAACATAGAGGAAAAGACCAGGTGAAGAAGGAAGCAGAGATTATAGAGTTATGTGACCACAGGCCAAGGAATCACTGGAGCCTCCTGTAAAGGAAGAGGCAAGGAAAAACTTCACCCATGACCCTTCTAACACCTTAATTTTGGATTAATGACCTCCAGAAATTTGAAATAATAAATATCTGATGTTTTAATCCCCAAATTTGGGGCAGTTTGTTAGGGTAGCCACAAGAAATTAATACAGAAGTAATAGATTATTTAAATTATTGCTTACAAATTTAAGGTGTTTTATATTCACTTTTGACTTAGTGCATTTGGTAGACTAGGTAACCGCAAAACATGCATTATAAGAGAAAAAATAACTGTTTAATCCGATAATTGAGGTACTAAAATAACCTTAATATTAGAATTTTCTAGGTTTTTCCCTAATGTATATTCATTAATGTAGAGAGAATAAAATTTCATCTCGGCAGTTGGAAATCTAAACAATGTCAAGAGTTAGGATAAATTAAGTCTATAGGTCTAGAAATAGATTATGTTGCATATGTACATATATATATACACACACACAGACACAGATATATAAATATGAGATTCTTTTATGTTGAGGGGTAGGAGGCAGCCTCACCTCAGTAGTGGTTATACCAATGTGAGTGAAATGCTTACTCTTTGTTTACTTACAGTGGTGCACAATAATTCTTACACTCAAATGCACATTATAGTAATATAACTGTTTAATATCATTTAAAAAGGTAAAACTTTTACATAAGTATTTGTTCAGTGTCATCGCATACTATTCCTATAGAACAATTTCATTTCGAGGATAGTTGCCTGCTCACAACTTAAAGTCACCTAGACCATGAAGAGACAACTGCACTCCTATGTTCATGACAATAGTCATGTTTATTCACAATAGTCAAGATATGGAAACAACCTAAGTGTCCACTGATGAATAAATGCATAAAGAAATTGATATACATATCACTAATGTCAGCCTTAAAAAAGAGAGATCCTACCATATACAATAACATGGATGAACCTGGAGGACATAGGCTAAGTAAGATAAGCCAGATACAGAAAGAAAAAAACTACATAATCTCACTTATATGTAGAACATAAAAATACTGGTCAAAGGATACAAAGTTGTAATTATGTAGGATGAATGATTCTATAGATCTAATATACAGCATGCTGACTATAGTTAATACTGTACTGACTACTAAAAATTTGCTGAGAGTAGATTGTAGATATTCTTATTACATGTACACAAAAATGATAAACATGTTAGATAGTATGTTAATTAGTTTCACTGTAGAAATCATTTCAATGTGTATATGTATATCAAATTATCATGTTGCACACCTAAATATATACAAATGTTATTTAAAAATAAAATTTTTAGAAATCAAAAATCAAACAGAAGAAATATTTCATGAGGCCAAAATTCTTAAAAGATTCAGACTCAAATGCTCTAATACTATATTAGTACTAAAAGGAAAGAGCTAATTTTTTTTTTCAGTTTGTTGATCTAATTTCAGGGAAGAACTGCTTCAAGTAAGAAGTATGCTCAAATAAATAATGAGACTATCATCTGGAACCCTGGATTCTAATAATTGAACATACAGACATTGTTCAAAGAAAGTTTTAATTTTATCTGAAATAAAATTCATATTGAAATATTTTATCCATAAAAAGAGCACTTTAACAGAAGCTGTTATTAGAAAATCTAACACTTTTCTTGTCTAAAAGTAAGCAACACACGAAATGCCAACAAAGACAGAAAATGGTTCTATAACAAATCTTGAAGGTATTCTATTTTCTCAAGTCCACATGATCTCACTCTAACCTGCAAGACAGTTTAGAGACAAGATATAGGGAATAGCTATGTGGGCAGCACATTAAAGCTACCTCATAACAGACAAAATGAAAAATATTTTTTTCAATGCCTACTTCCACATCTCCCAGAGGATTCTATTCATCATCCCTCACCACTCATACTCATGTGAGAAACAAGTATTTTTAAGATAATGACCATAATAATACAAATTTTATTCATGTCAATAAGTGATAATTCTGCTATACTCTCTCTGATCTCATATAATCCTCAAAACCAACAAGCTGATATTATTATTGCTTCTTCACAGATGAGGAAGTTGAGGAACAAATTTAGTGATCTGCCTAAGGTCACACAGTTAACAAAAGAAAAAAACCAGGATTTGAACCTTGTTATGTGTGACTCCAAGGTCTGTGCTTTTAATAATCTCACATTTCTGCTTGAGGAAGTAACGTGCAATTAAGGACTAACTACCAATCCCTTATAAGTATTACACTTTACTAATCTACTTCTCTACTCACTGGCATTCAGTAATCCACAAACATCAAAAGTGATGAACATTTTTAAATAAAACTGTAAAAACCTAGTTTGGCCTCAACCATGAATTATCAGGTGAAAGGAACATATATGAAAATAGGTAAGAAACTTTTGGATCTGATGATCGACACAAACATTAGCTATTATTGCACAAATAATATGGAGTATTTATATTTTTAAGACAGCAAAATATTACACTTGACAATTAACAATATATGTTTTTGAAAGGCTTTTAACTACGTGAACTAAATGTCGCATTATTTCTGTGAACACTCCTTTTTATGTACATATTATTTTATTTACATGTTTTTGTTTTTTTACAAAAATGGCATACAAACAGATGGTTAATTTTGAAAGTTTTACCTCATTCAATAAATGTATCTCTGTCCAGATGGACACTAAGCTTCAGTGCCAATATTGTACCTTCATCACATGGGCAAGAAGATCTAAGGCAGGGGACACTATGTTCAGCTTTGTACTTTAACATAAAAAATGTTTGATTAATTGTCATCTGTCATTAATTTTTGTGGTCAGGGGATCATGAAGAAACTGACCATTTCAGTAAAACATCAAAACACTCTCTTCAAGATATATAGCTATATATGAATTAGCAAAATCTTTTTTTAATACATTATAAATTTCAACTTGACTATTTTTAGTCACATTAATTGAGGTATAATACACTTAGAGTAAAAAATCACCTTTTTCAGGGGTATAATTTTATGAGTTTTGACAAAGTTATACAGTCATGTAACCATAATACAGAACATTTCCATCATCCAAAAGTTTGTTCATGCCATTTGTTAATATGATGAATTGCATTGATTTTTGAATGTTATACTAACCTTGCTTTTAAGAGCTAAATCTCATCTGATGTTGAGTTATTATACTATTATATAATGCAATTTGGATTTAATTTACTGAAATTTTGTTTAGAATTTCTGCATCTATGTTCATGAGAGATACTGGTCTACAGTATTTTTTTCCCTTGAAATAAATATCAGTCTGATTTCAGGATCAGCTTGACCTCATAGAATAAGTTGGAGAATGTCCTATACTTTTCAATTTTGAGGAATAGTTTGTGTAGAAATGGGATTTTTTTCCTTAAAAGTTTAGTAGTGTTCACCAGTGAAGGCACTGTGGAAAGGTTTTTAGTTATAGTACAACTTCTTTAAGAGAAAAAGGACTACTTAGGTTATCTATTTTTTCTTGAGTTACCTTTGAAAAATTGTTTCTTTCCAGGAATTTAGCTATTTCATCAAAGTCGTCCAATTTATTGGTATGACTGACACTGAACAATTGCTTTTAAAAGAAGTTTGAAGGTTAAAAACAAAACAAAACCAAATCAAAAGAAAACAAAAAATAAGAATTCCCACTTACGGTAAGCTTTTCATTTGAAAGAAAATATCACTATTATTTTAGGCAGTTGTCTCTCCTTTTCTATGACTCTCATTCTGTTTATAATTCTCCTGTTGAAAATCTAGTTTTGCTGAAAGTCAAAATCTGTGCAGGCCAAGTCATCTGTTATACACAACAACTCATCACTATCCAATATTATCCAGGAACCCAGAGGTCTCAAAATTAAATTCACCAAAGAGTTCCAACACAGTTTAAACAACAACATATTTATAAAATGTTTTGCACACAAAATAACATCCATGGATACGTATATGTGCATGTATTTTCCCTAAAACTTGAAAAACCTTCATAATCATTTTTTTTCTATAATATGATGCCAATTATGGACAATGAAGCAGTTTGCCAGTGTGCTAAACTAAGCCAGTATGCTGTTATTTTTTTAAATGTTTTCATGGTTTTAAAACCTTCCTACCTATTCTTCTATTAAGCTATTATTACTAATGCTGATTAACTGTTATATGTTAGGAATAAGATAGATAACCAATTTTATGGGAATCTGTAAAATGTGTATCTGGCTATAGGCTTTGATGATTGATTTGTAAACAAAGTACCTGGACTTTTTATATGAAATGTAAGCATTCTGTTTTAGCTTCTTAAAGGCTACCCAAAATATCTCCACAAATTTCTAAATTCTTCTCTTTGTTATGAGAAGTTGATGGTACTGAAAGTCTTTTGGATAAATAAGATGTTAAAGCATTCTTAAAGCCCCCAAATGGATTACACAAATATCTCCTAGAGATTTCAGGAATAATCAAGGGATAATCAAGTTTGGAATACCAATAAATCATCACTAATCTACAAAGTCTGAGTTCAAACGCTTCCCAAATTGTATAATTTACTATATTCTAAAACTTCACAGTAAATCTCTAACATAAACAGACATTAAATTAGAAATATACACAAACTAGCATTAAAAAATCAAAATTCCATCATTTATAGCATGTCAGTTTTCCTTCAGTTCCCTTAAAAGAGTAGCTGAAAAAAAGAATTTGTATATAATATTTCACTAGAGTTTGAGAAGCACCAACATTTTATTTACCAAGAAATATCACAACTCCCCTGGGCTTGAGACACAGGATAACTAAAAGACTGGGAGCTAATCATAGGATTATAAAATGCTTCCCCTCCCTCAAATCGTACCACTACATCAATAGAGAGCTTGTACTTCTTTCTACTCAATGTTTCCATACACCTAAAACTTCTCTTAAAAAATAAAGTAGGGGGCTTCCCTGGTGGCGCAGTGGTTGAGAGTCCTCCTGCCGATGCAGGGGACAGGGGTTCGTGCCCCGGTCCGGGAAGATCCCACATGCCGTGGAGCGGCTAGGCCCGTGAGCCATGGCCACTGAGCCTGCGCCTCCGGAGCCTGTGCTCCACAACTGGAGAGGCCACAACAGTGAGAGGCCCGTGTACCGCAAAAAAATTAAAAATAAAATAAAGTAGGTATATTAATTTTACTTAAAAAAAAAACTCCCTGTGCTTTAATAGAAAAATGATTGGGAAGGCAGAAGGAGGATCTACAAGAAAAATACAGTTATGAACATACCTAATATACATATAAACATTAACATAACATTTAGAGACAGGGCTATACGTGACAACACATATTAAATACTTTATATTAACACTCTCTCTGAAATATAATGGTAAACTCTTAACTTGTCAGGGGATTAAAGTAACTCATCCATGTTCACCCAGATATTAAGTGGCAAAATTGGGAATTAATTTAAAGTTTGTCTGGCTTGAAAATCCAGTTTTTTGCAATAGTTTCCCAGATTTCAAAGAGAATCTTAATAGCTAAAGCTTCTTGATATCTAAAGCTTTACTCTTAATATCTGAAGCATTTTCAGATATTTCCAGTTCAAATTAGCACCAAGGATACTCCCAAACTAATACATGCCCAGGTATCTGCAAATAACATGCTTATTTTTTCTGGCTCCTATACATGCAGCCCAAGGGCTATCAATGAACATTACTTGCGTACTTTTAATGCATTTCATTGTCCATTAGCTGTAAAGAAAAAGGTATATGAAAATCATTTTTATTCTATTTTAATATAGAGTCTGGAACCGTAAGTTAAAATTAGGTTTGGTAATAATTTGAAGATATTTTGGATTGCTTTCTCTGTCTCCAGTCAATAAAATATATATTTTTTAAATTCTAGACATAATGAAAATATTGAATTTATTTGTTGTCTGTCCTTTGCTATTTTGCATGATAAATGTTTTCATCAAAAAGCCAAGTAGAGTACAATTATAGAACTTCAATATAAATATTAAAACCAAAGATTAAGGCACTAGCCCCTCTCATCAACCTGCTTATTTTTATGCAAAATAACTTTACCCAGAGCTCCAGATGAATAAATACTATCAAAACACTTATACTTTAGCTAAAAAATGTAATTACAATACAACACACTTCTTCAAAAAGTCACTGGTATCTCCACATTTTTTAATTTCTGTCTTTACTGAGAGATGGGGGAAAAAAAGAAAAAAGGACAGAATACAAACCAAAGAAGAATTCCCCTGATCCTCATTTTGGCACAAAAAAAGAACTCTTGCAATTTGGGGGGAATACTATATCCATTCGTTACTGAAAAATAAAATTGGTTCTTTAGGAAAGATGAGTTGTACTCAAAGGCTTGGCAATCCTACTTAACACAAAGAAAAACTATTAAACCAGCTTAGGTCTTCCCAAAAGAAATTGAGATACACAGTGTGAGGTCTTAAACAGTTCTTTGTGGTACTGAAGGAAAGGAAAGTGGACACTTACTGGTCACAGAGAGAACAGGGCCTATTTCTTAGCAGCTGTAAATGAACTAAAATGATTACTGGGTACTAAACACTCCACAGAAGCCACTGGAGTGTAAGATATAGACTTCCGGAGAGATGTAGGATATCTGCCAATCAACAAAGTTTAAATCAGAAGAGCATTTGGTTCAGTCAAACGTTAGTTTACAGTATTAAGCTAAAATGTTTATAAGCAAAAGCTAACTAGAATTTTGCAGTCCAGAAGGAAAGAAAATGCCATCCATTTTCTAGATGGTACAAACTTTGAGAGTTGTAACTTGGCTTCTTAAAGGCCTCAAAAATATCTCCACTTATTTCTACATTATTCTCTTTATTTTGAGAAGTTGAGGGTACTAGATAAACCTTGGATGAAAAAGATGTTAAAGCATTTCAAAAGTCCCCTAATGTGTTAAACAAATATCTCCTAGAGACTTCAGGAATGATGAAGCCATAATCACAATTTGGGATCTTCTTGTCTCTTTCAAAATAAAGGGCACTACTAAAATTTGAATTATGAAATACAACTGAGAACAAACAAAAACACGATTTTTTTAGAATCCATTGTCCTTGGGGCTTTATTTACATTTGCATAAAAGTAGGTTTTGGGAGAGTGAGAAGAGGGCAATAAAGGGTCTACCTATTTAAGTGTTTTGAGTCCTACAATGTGAAGTGTTTCAGAGTGTTGGCCAATGAAAATCTGGTCCACTACCAAGGTCTCAAATGTCCTTTTCCTCCTTATTTATACACACACATGCATGAGCACACACACATACATGTGCACACAAACACATACTGATGCTTCAGAATCTGTTTGGAGTCTGCACCTAAGGACCTTTTTCTACTACATTTTTTACAGACATTTACTACGGTTATCAAAAGTGTTAGGCAAAAATACTATGTAAAATTAGTTATATTGCTTATTTCCTTAAGCCATAGACTAAGAATTTATGTCTATCTTATCAAGTCAAGTACTTCCTTTTTTCTGATAATTATATTAAAATATAAAGAGAATTGGCAAGACTTACCCCAATCAACCTGACTGATTTTGCTCAAGTCAAATTTCCTAGGACCGTTTAATCCCCCCCAATAAAAAGGGAATGTACGTTTGGCAAATGAATGTCATATTAACCCTTTCTAGAATCCCTCATTTTTCAGCCCTTTCCATTGGTCTCTAGATTTAGGCCTCTAATTTTCAGGTGGAAACTCTGCTCTCAGGGAATCAGCAGTGAGCAGTGGCTAGAAGCAAGATCTCAGTTCCCTGTCCAGGAATCAAATCTGGGGCACCTGGGTAAAAACCAGGAATCCTGTTAGTCCACCAGGGGCTAGTGGCTAGAAGCAGGGCCCTGGCTCTTGTCTTCTTTGAAAAAAAAAATTTACAAAGAGACTGAGACTGGAAAACAGGCCCAGCATTTATTAGAAGCACAGCACATGTGGGAGAGCTGTTTATTTAAGACAGAAGCAGTTTATTTAAGACAGAAGCATCACAGAGCTACACACCCAGAGAAAGGTGTGGGCATCCTCACTAATAAGGAGTGTGCCAAAGGGATGGTTTAAATCACTTATATGAGGGCAGTTTTTCTGGATCTTTGTTTTCCTCTGGCCAATCATCTTGCTTTCTTTACCATATCAAATCTGACCCAGGGCCCTCCCTAATAAGCACGCACATCTTTTAGCTAAGATGGATTCCAGCATGAGGGTCTCTGGGAGATTGACAGCACATATTATGAAATAGTGCCCCATCCCTTTTTTGACCCCCAAGGAGCCTTTCTGCACATGTGCAGTGGGGGAGGTCTCCCTGACCTCAAAAATGATAAATATGGTCATCTTATCTTTTTACTCTAGCAGAGCTCAACTCCTCTCTGCCCCCACCATTAACTTTTTCCTTGAAATGTCAGGGGGAGACAAGCTCCAATTTACTCAGCTTGACAAACTCCAGCTGCTCATCTCAGGGGTCCGTATACCTCCTACCTCAACCCCAGCTCTCGGAAGCTCGGTCTCTCCCAGTGGGCATGGGAACAATAACCTTGAAAACACTCTTATTTTATTTTGTTTTAATTCTTTCAGCTGTATTTTTTTTTTTTTTGAGAGAGAGAGAGAGAGAGATAGGTGGAGGAATCTAAGTGTCTATGACTGTGAACCACAAATCTCCATTGGCCAAATTCTTATTTATAGAAATTCAGTGGACTGCTTGGCATAATCCTCTTTCTAAGCAAGATTTCACATAACTAAAACTAAATACTGTATGTTGCCTTCTAACAGATTATTGCAATTTAAAACCCATTTCAATTCTTGAAACCTCTACTCCCTATCAAGTATCACTGAATTGAGCCACCCAAAATAATATTTTCTTTCAGTGATGCATATATAAGTAAAAAAACCTAAATGAACATCCTATTTTCTTATGCACTAATGTTCAAAATAATTATTTTTGTAAATATAGTATGGAACTAAAAACATTGGTATAAAAAATAATAAGTGAGTAAAACTATAGCCTCTATTAATTTGGTCCAAAAACAAAAAACAATTATTACAAGTCACCTGCCTGGGAAAAACAATTGGATAAGGTATAGAAAATAAACAAGTGTCAGGTACATTTGAGTCTGAAAACCAACTCTATTATTAAAATCTTTGGGTTTTAGCAATGTTAATTCCTCACCTGGACCCTGTTTCCTAGGTTATAAAATGACCATAAAATCTACCTCTTGTGAGGGTCAAAGAAAACAGCAAACTGAGAACTAAAATCATACCAATAAACAGCTAAGTCAAAAAATTAAATCAAATAATAGACATAAACATAATAGACACTGCTAGAAGTTGCCTTGCTGACAGAAAAGAAAGTCTTTAATTAACTGCAGTAAATAAGAAGGAAAAAAAAAAAAAGAATGGTAGAGAAGAACTTAATGGAACACAAGTAAAGATGAACCAAAAGGGTATCTGTTGGGTCTGGGGGTGAAAATCCAACGAAAAACATTTTAAAATTATCCAGTGCTATAATGCAGAAAAATTTCCCTAACATGTAAGAAGAACTATAATTTTATTATGTTTTGAGAGCCTCATTAGCTTTTGACCTGAAATACTATTTTCTTTTATGTATGGGAATTTTTAAATTGTTATTTGAGTTCTTAGGTACAATTTGGGATAACCGCCAGCCCCCCACCCCCATATTTAAAGAATATATTTCTCATTTTATAATGAAAATTATTGCAAATTTTTTAATATAAAAATTCATGTCATTATTAGCACTTATCTGGTGAAGTATTCATTTTATTACATGTCTTCTCACCTAGACTCTAAAAGCACATTAATTAGAAACAAAAGAAATAAGGAAAATAAAGATTTTGAATTATTTATTTATGCTCACACACACACACACCACACACACACACACACACACACACACACACACACACACACACACACACAAATTTTAGGACAGTTTGTCAGCAAGGGATTTATAATTGCCCTGACTTATCCACAGTCTTTCTTGGAATATGCTGAAAGCCCAGAATGGGTTTTCTATAGTTGTCTACCCTATTAAACTGTGAGGTACTGGAGGAAAGATATATCATGCACTTCTGTATCCTGAGTATTTAGCACAATGCCTGTCCGAAGAGACTCTCATTAAATAGTAACTGAAAGAAAAAAGAAAAAAAATTAAAAAAAGCATTAAAAACAAAGAAATAAAGAAGGAAAGAGGAATGAAGAGATGGAAATAAAAATGATACATTTTCTTAAAAAATGCTATTTTGAAAATATAAGGAAAAATATGCCGAACTTTCTGCTCAGAATACAGCCATAAGTATACCTAGTACACCTATTTGTTCAACTCTTCAATTAAATGTCATCTGTTCAATTCATACTTATGGTGAACACAACCTGTTTCTTGCAATGTGCTAGATGAGTAAATTTTTTTCCAAGAAAACAAAAAACTCATGGAAGGATTTTTGTTTTTTAAGGAGTATTGCGTATAACACACTTTACTTGCACATCTGAACACACAGTAAAATGAAACATTGCTAGGATTTTTCATGAACAAAACTGAAAGCATTAAAATTTTCATTTCCATTCCCAGATTCAGTGTTCACTGTAATAGAATAAGTTATTTCACGTTTCTCAGAGGTTAAAAAAAGACAAAAAAAACCACCTTTGCTTAAATTTTTCAACAGTGAAGTAAGGGTGTAAGTGTAAAGGGATGAAAAAAAGAAGACGACAAAATAAAGAGAATTCAGCTCACAGAGAAATTCTAGAGTCAAAGATTTTGTGAATGAGCAGTCTTTTCTGATATGAAATATAAAAATACACCATATCAACTGGAGAAAATTTAAATGTTTAAGTACAAACTTATATTCATTTGCAACAATTTCTTCCTATAATCAACAAATGTCAAGGATAGGTGATTGACGATGACACCTTCCTTTCTCATTTCTTCTTCCAAGTCCTACTCAGAAAGATATCTGCATTTGCATTTCTTTCCCAGGGTTAAATGTGAAGGACAACAATATCTTTCCCACAAACCTGTGTGCCACTCACCCCTCAAAGCTAAGTGGTTTGTGGGAAGTTTATAAATTCAGACACCTTGTGGACCCATTTGCTCTTCAAAAGTATTGTCTGCCATCTGTCAGCTGAAGAACATCTGTGGATCAGCTGTGGGATCAACAAGGAGTTTGTCTGTGAGCTGAAGTTTTCCAAAATAAAGAAAAGGTAATTTTCAGATTTACAATAGCAATTCTGATCTCCAAGAAACCTTAGGGTAGGGAGGAGAAGAGGAGCAGAGAAAGGAATATAACAAGGAATAGATAGCAGTATATATAAGAAAACTACCAAATAAAAAGTATGACGTAGTCAAAAGGAAGGAAGTCAGAGCAAACACAATAGAAAATTAGAAGAATGAAAAGGTATAGAAAAAGCAACACAGAATGAGGGAAATGTAGGCAGCAAGCCAAGTTTTTTTTTTTTTTTTTAATTCCCGAATGATAGCCATCAGTGTGTTTTTGAATAGAGGCAGGCAATGTTCTTTTTCCAGCTCTGCAGGCATGCAGTTTTCATAGCTTCACACAGAACTGACTCCAAACATTCAATTTAAAAGACAAATAAGAAAGCTTGAAGATCAAATTCAAAGATAAACCAAAAGGGACATCTCATCATTTAAAAAAATATAACGTCTTCCAAATTTAAGGGCAATAGGTAAGGCCACTTAGGTCATCTTATCTCTCTCACTGGAAGGCTATTTGTTAAAATGCTTGATTTTCTGATCCTTTGCCCAGGAAAATAGAGTGCAGTTAGTGGAAAAGCACTGTGATGTTTAAAAACAAAAAGTAGAATGCTGTTTTTAATCCTTTTGATGCATATAAGAAACTACACAAATTCATTTTGCAGACATGCTTTTATCTATTTGTAATTGAATTGAAAATTGCAGTGAGCTACTTAAAAGGAACTCCATTGAATGGATTGTGTTATATAATAGAGCAACTTTCGAGTGTGCCATTGTATACTTAAGGCTCCTATCAGCCTTTAGCATTGTAGATAGTATACATGAAATCAGAGGCCAGTATATACTAAAAATATTTAAGAGTACAGTTACTGAGCAGCAATTATAGACACAGTGCCTGTTACTAAGAGTGAAAAGAAGGAATATAAATACTGTCCCTGGTCCCAAGGCATTTAAAATCGAATTACTTTACTGGCAGTACAAAATATCATCATAGTTGCCTTATTTAGGAGGTTCTGAGAAAACTGAAAAGAAGAAATGATAATGATTCATTGCTTAACATTTTAAAAGGTTCTACAGCATGTTTTGATGACCAAGTACTACTGATATTGATGTATATATGTGTGTGTGTGTGTGTGTGTGTGTGTGTATGAGAGAGAGAGACGAGAGATAGAAACAGAGAGAGACAGAGATAGTTAGAGAGAAGGAAAGAGGGAGAGAGAGAGAGAAAGAGTTCAAGGAATTGGCTCACATAGTTTTGTGGGGCTGGCAAGTGCAAAAGCTGTAGGGCAGGCCAGCAGGCTGGAAACTCACGGAAGAGTTTCTAGCTTCCAGTCTTAAAGCAGAATTCCTTCTTTTTCAGGAAGCATGTCTTTGCTCTTAAGGCCTTCAGCTGATTGAGGCCAACTCACATTATGGCGGACAATCTGCTTTAGTTAAAGTCAACTGATTCTAAATGTTAATCACATCTTAAAAAAAAACAAAAAATAAACCTCACAACAACATATATATTAGTGTTTGATCAGACAACTGGCAAACAACTAGTCACCACAGCCTAACCAAGTTGACACATAAAATTAACCATCACAGTAAATCTTCAAAAACTGTCTAATCCGGGGCTTAATTTTTTATAGAGAAGGAAGTTCCCTCAGAACTTTTGCTCAATTATGATACTGAAGTTAGAAATTCTAAGTAGATATGTCTATTAAACTTATCACTTAAGACACAGAGTCTAGAGAAAAAGATATGGGCAGGAGAGCACAAATGACATTTTCACCCCAAATTTCCCAATCTTTCCTTACTCTTTGTTCACTCTCTGTTGTAAGTTCACTTAGACAGTGATTTATAACTGCTTCATTTGATGTTTTTTTAACAACTCTACTTCTGCATTGAAAATATGGCTTTTTAAGAAGATATGAAGGGCAAAAGTACTTAGATATAAGTTAGTTTTCTTGGGAAATGACCCAGAAAAGCCACCAAAGCAAAGTGTCTCCCCGTAAAGAGTTGCATAATTGTTTTTTAAATAAACCCACGGATAGATTGCACAGAAAAATCATGTCTGTTTTTGGGGTTAGTACTTTTATCTGAGCACTAAAGGATTAGCAGCCCTCCAAGACAATTCAACTTCACAGCAACAAGTAAGTCAGCCAACTCGGGAGAAGGCAATTTCCCACATTAGTATTAACTCAGCCACCATGACTGATTTACAAATGTTTATAAGGACTTCATGGCATTTAACATGAGTTAAATTATAAGTTTTTAAATTCTGTGTGTTAATTAAGGAATCAGACCTCTTATATGACTAGCAGAAATCCTTCTGCAGGTAGAAATAGTCAAGATTTTACCACTAGGCTTTACATTTAATCATTTAATTTTAAAAAGGCAATTTAATGTAATAAAAATGGATAAATTTACCACCTCCATCATGTTGTACACCTTAAACTTACACAATGTTATATATCAATTATATCTCAATAAAGCTGGAAAGAAATGAATAAATTTAAGTATATTTAAAGCAAGTCTAGTGTTGTAGGTCAATTACACTTCAAAAACAAACAAGCAAATTCATAGAAAAAGAAATCAGATTTGTGGTTACCACAAGTGGGGTTTGGGGAGGGGAACTGGATGAAGGTGGTCAAAAGGTACAAACTTCTAGTTATAAGATAAATAAGTACTAGGAATGTAATGTACAACATGATTAATATAATTAACACTGCTGTATGTTATATATGAAAATTGTTAGGAGAGTAATCCTAAGACATCTCATCAAGAGGAAAACATTTTTTTCTTTTTATTTTATTTTTATCTATATGAGATGATGGATGTTCACTAAACTTATTGTGATAATCATTTCATGATGTATGTAAGTTTAATTATGCTGTATACTTTAAATTTATATGATACTGTATGTCAATTGTATCTCCTTAAAACTGGAAGAAAAAAATAAGTCTAGGGCAAAAGGAAAAACAGTATTGTTGAGATATATGTTGGATAATGTAAATATTCAGCTCATTGTGTATAATGAAAAGGTTTCACATACCCTAAACATTTACTTAGGATATTTAAGAAAAAAAAATAATGTTAATACAGTCACTGTCTTTTCTCTTTCTTTCTTGATTAATGCTTTTGACAGAATGATTTTCATCTAGCTCTCAACAAATCATTTGCAGATTTCATTCCTTTAATAGCATTTAAAACTTACCCTGGCCAACTACCCATATTTAACATAAATAACCCTAAGCTATTTATGTTAATTTATCATGGAAAATGAATTATACAGAATTTCAAAGAACACCCAAATTTATGAGAACAAACATATATGCATATGGAGATAGAGATAGAGAGAAACATAAACATACATATATGAGTGTATATATATTTGAAAAACATAGCATGCTTATATGAATATATATGTTCTCATACATCTACTTGAAATATAGTTTATATTTAAAATGTAGTTTAAAATAATTTGGGAAAACAAATGATATATATATGATATTAATGTGTAAATAATATGAGAATATATGTTAGGCAAAAATATATTTGTCCTTATTGTATGTATAATATTCATTTTAAATATGCATATATATATGTACAATTTAAAATTTTGCTATATTTGAGATAATTTCAGAAAAGTAAGATTCACAAATTTTTTAGAACTATTAATGGATAAAAGTCATTTTCAAATCATCATAGTTCTTTTGGACTTTGTAAAAACAAAGCTCTACAGAATATTATAAATGTGTTAATTCATTAGCCTTTCATTTTATTCCTGTTAAAAAAAGAACTTTTAAAGCTACTTGCAATGTTAATTGCTCATTGCTTTCTTGTCTGGGAGAAAATAACATAAAATCAGTGATGGGTTTGTTTTAGTTTCTAAAGCCTAATGTGAAGGAATAAAATCTACTTAGCATGAAAAGATCTTTTCTTTTAAGGTACTTTTATTTTTAAACCTTATTATTTGCCTATGAAAGGAAAATATGGTTTGTATGAAAGAAAACATGGAATTTTGTTCTCTCAGTTCTTGCTAATATGAAAAGTGAATACAGAAAGACTGAATAAAAAAATAAATACAATTTTGGTGTCTAAATTTTCTTCAACAAATGGGTGTTGGGAAAACTGGATATCCAAATGCAAAATAATGAAATTAAATCCTTATCTTACACAATACACAAAAATCAACTCAAAGTAGATGAAAGATTTCAATTCATGATCTGAAACTATAAAACTCCTAGAAGAAAACATAGGAGAATTTCTTTACATTGGCCTAGGCAAGGATTTCATGGATATAACATGAAAAGCACAGACAACAAAAGCAAAAATAGGCACGACTACATCAAACTAAAAAGCTTCTGCACACAAAAGATTTGCAAACCATGTATGTAATGGGATGTTAATTTTCAAAATATATAAAGACATCCTATAGCTCAAGAGCAAAAAACTAATAATTCTGTTAAAAAGTTGGCCTAGGACTTGAACAGACATTTCTTCAAAGAAGACATAAATACATGAAAGATGCTAAGCATCATCAATCATCACCGAAAAGCAAGTCAAAACCACAATGAGATACTACCTCACACCTGTTGGGGTGGCTGTTATCAAAAACACAGAAGACAAGTGTTAACAAGGGTGTGGAGAAATTGAAACCCTCTTACACTGTTGATGGGAATGCTAGTGCAGTGGCTGTAGAAAACAGTATGGAAGTTCCATACAGCTTTAAAATTCAAAAATAGAACTACCATATGATCTACCAACCCAACATTTTAGTATTTATACAAACAAATTGAAATCAGGATCTTGAAGAGAGATTAATTAGCCTTCCTATGTTCATTGTGGCACTACTCACAATAGCCAAGACATAATAGGGAAGAACAAATCTGACTCCATATTAGATCTGTTCCTTTTACTTTAACCTCTGGGCTTTGTTGCCTGTGCTTAGTCATGCTGGTTCTGCACCTTTTGTAAAAGAATGCTGTCTTTAGCCTGAAATAAACAGGATAGCCTATTCTCAGCACTCTGACCTTTAAGAGTCCATTCATACAAAGATCAAAAGTTGCAGAACAGAGAATAACAGTTGCTTTGTTGGAGGTTAATAGAAACATCATGACCTGACCTACATGGACAGCCACAAGAACAAAGGATCCTGACACCAAGAAGTTTGCAACAACTAACCACACCCTTCCCTCACCTTGCCTTTAAAAACGCCTCGGTGAAACCATTTGGGGAGTTCGGGGTTTGGGGGGCACAGCCAACTGTCTCCTTGCATAGCCCTGCAATAAACCTTTCTCTGCTACAGACTCCAAAGTTTTGGTATTGTTTGGCCTCCCTGTGCATTGGGCACACAAACTTGCATTCTGTAACGAAGATACGGAAGCAACTTAAATGTCTATAGAAGAATGAATGAATAAAAAGAGTGATGTATACATACAATGGAATATTATTCCACCTTAAAAAAGTAGGAAATCCTGCAATATGGAACAACAGGGATGAAACTTGAGGACATTATGCTAGGTGAAATATGCCAGTCACAGAAGGACAAATACTACATGATTCCATTTATATCAGGTACCTAAAAGTTAAACTCGTAGCAAAGAATGCAATTTTAGTTACCAGGGGTTGGGAGTAGGGGGATGGTGGTAGTTGCCTATCAATGAGTATAAAATTTTAGTTACATAAGATGAGTAAGTTTAGAGATTTGCTGTACAACATTGTGCCTATAGGTTACAATATTATATCATAGACTAAAAACCTGTTATGAGGGAGATCTCATGTGAAGTCTTTTTATCACAATAAAATTTTTAAAAGTGTTTTCTTCTCATGCACAGATTTTTCTTCATGAATATTTAGATATAAGCTATAAGCACGTCTCCACAGATATCACTTAACACTGCCTACTTTTTTTCACACACACACACACACACACACACACACACACACACACACACAGTATTTATACAAACAAATTGAAATCAGGATCTTGAAGAGAGATTAATTAGCCTTCCTATGTTCATTGTGGCACTACTCACAATAGCCAAGACATAATAGGGAAGAACAAATCTGACTCCATATTAGATCTGTTCCTTTTACTTTAACCTCTGGGCTTTGTTGCCTGTGCTTAGTCATGCTGGTTCTGCACCTTTTGTAAAAGAATGCTGTCTTTAGCCTGAAATAAACAGGATAGCCTATTCTCAGCACTCTGACCTTTAAGAGTCCATTCATACAAAGATCAAAAGTTGCAGAACAGAGAATAACAGTTGCTTTGTTGGAGGTTAATAGAAACATCATGACCTGACCTACATGGACAGCCACAAGAACAAAGGATCCTGACACCAAGAAGTTTGCAACAACTAACCACACCCTTCCCTCACCTTGCCTTTAAAAACGCCTCGGTGAAACCATTTGGGGAGTTCGGGGTTTGGGGGGCACAGCCAACTGTCTCCTTGCATAGCCCTGCAATAAACCTTTCTCTGCTACAGACTCCAAAGTTTTGGTATTGTTTGGCCTCCCTGTGCATTGGGCACACAAACTTGCATTCTGTAACGAAGATACGGAAGCAACTTAAATGTCTATAGAAGAATGAATGAATAAAAAGAGTGATGTATACATACAATGGAATATTATTCCACCTTAAAAAAGTAGGAAATCCTGCAATATGGAACAACAGGGATGAAACTTGAGGACATTATGCTAGGTGAAATATGCCAGTCACAGAAGGACAAATACTACATGATTCCATTTATATCAGGTACCTAAAAGTTAAACTCGTAGCAAAGAATGCAATTTTAGTTACCAGGGGTTGGGAGTAGGGGGATGGTGGTAGTTGCCTATCAATGAGTATAAAATTTTAGTTACATAAGATGAGTAAGTTTAGAGATTTGCTGTACAACATTGTGCCTATAGGTTACAATATTATATCATAGACTAAAAACCTGTTATGAGGGAGATCTCATGTGAAGTCTTTTTATCACAATAAAATTTTAAAAAGTGTTTTCTTCTCATGCATAGATTTTTCTTCATGAATATTTAGATATAAGCTATAAGCACATCTCCACAGATATCACTTAACACTGCCTACTTTTTTTCACA
Source organism: Physeter macrocephalus (assembly GCF_002837175.3). Classification (NCBI taxonomy): domain Eukaryota; kingdom Metazoa; phylum Chordata; class Mammalia; order Artiodactyla; family Physeteridae; genus Physeter; species Physeter macrocephalus. The sequence continues at coordinate 31,653,667 of NC_041218.1, forward strand.
CACACACACACACACACACACACACACACACACACACATAAAAGAAAGGTAGGAAGGAAAGAAAGAAGGAGAGAAAGAGGGAGGGGAAAATAAAAGAAACTTCACAAGTTTATAAATAAGAATCAGCCACAGATGCAAACTAGCATTTTTGAGAGCTAAATGAAATACAGATCACTTCACAAGCAATCAAATTTTTACCTACTCAGGTGCAGTGACTTGCATAATTATCTGACCAGCTTTTCTCAGTACCTTTATATGGTGCCAAAGGAACTGTCAGCCTTGTCTAAAAGTGTTCATTTGCTACCCAGTGATGACAATTACCTGTCTCCTCCTCTTTTATAGATTCTTAATCTTGAAACTGAAAATGCTGTCAGCCAAATTTATAGATATCGTCATTTGAGACAAGAACATCAAATCTAGATAGTATGTCAAGTTGTGAGTATGCCAGCAAGACAAGCCCATGACATAGAAAGTAAATAACATAGGAAAAAGCCCAACAGGCAACAAAGTCAAATGATGGCTGCCAAGCCATGGTTGATTGATCAAAGGCAATGGGTTAGGCTTCAGAGATCAGGTTAGAATTAAATGATTAACCCACAGGGTTTGAAGAGCTCACTCGGATACCAGCTAGAATCTCAGTGACCTAGAGGAATTCCCACAGACTGAAGCAGCTGCTGCTTCTGCTGTAAAACTTGATGCCAACAACCCAAAGGCTGAATTCACTTCAATTTCCTCAGCTTCTAAATAACATTAAAAACTTATATTTTTACACAATGTTCCATCAAAACATAGTCTAGACTGTTTCCTCCCTTCCTAAAATGCCATCATAAATATGCTTTAGAATTTTTCAATACCATGGTCTCAACACCCTAAATCTCTCACCCATATGGAGAGAAATTAAGTTCTGTTCATTTCAGGCTACCTTCTTAACATAGCTGGGCAGGCTGCACTCTGGGATCTTTTCCAGATACCTGTGCCCTCCTCCTGGCATTGGAGACCGGCACTTTTCATCCTGGCTCTCTAATTCTGTGGCCTCATGTAAGAGCATGGGGCATTGGACCTCATCTTCCCTTTACTTTCCCAAATTTTTCTGCTCTGAGTAGTCCATCTCCTGCTATTCTTCCCCTTCTCTAACTAAGACTGTGTTTCTGGACTATATAAAAGTATATGCTTGTAGAGTACTTAAAAGTTTTCAAAGTGGCATCACCTTATTATCTCAGTTCTGCTTTAATTTAAAATCTGCTGTAAATTAGAGAGTGGTTGTTTATTCTCACTGTAGATATGAGGAAGTGAGATTCAAAATACTAACAGTTAGTTCCTCAAGGACATGCAGTTAATAATATGGAAGCAATTTTGTGGTCCCAAGTCTAGCGTTTGCAACAGTAGACTAGTTCTTGCTTCCTCTACCCCTGACTGCTTTGGGTAACGTGTCTCCCTTAATGCAGTATGGTATATATAAAATGTGATCAATGATCTTCTGTAGATTGTCTGAATTACCATTCTTAAAATACTATAATATAGCTAGAAAATTCATTCCTTAAGATATAATAAACATAAAATTTATGTTCAAGTCACTTAAGTGACTTTGATTAGAGGAAACCATGATATTAGTGTCGGAGAAACAGAGACCACTTTCCTTTCCTTTTTTTTAAAATTGAAAATGAAAAATATTATCAATTTCCTGATCATTTAGATGTCTTTAAAAACCAAACACCATGAATAGAATGTCTTTATGTTCATTCATTCAGCAAGCATTTACCTAAGAACATCTACTAGGTGTACACACAATAAAGGCCTGTGACACACGTTTGTACAATGATGAAAGATTCAACAAAGAGCAGGTCCTGCTCCCTCTCTTTGAGGAGTGTAGACTACATTGAAATATGCACAACTTAACCACAACTAGTAAATATTACATACTTAATATGCACAAGATACTATGTTGCATACTTTACAGGCCCTACTTCATTCACAGATCAAAACCTTGAGCACATAAAGTTTATCAACCAGTCCAAATTTCCTAGTTGGTAAGAATCAAAATGGATTCAAATCAAAGTATACCGAAAGCAAAACAAAACAAAACAACGTGGCCAAGCATACCTTACTGGCTCCTTGGCTCAAGTTATTTACCTCTTTAGTCTCCTCAAATTAATTTCTGAAATAATGAATCCAAAAGCCCACAAATATTCCCCAGATAAACTAGCAAGAGTCACCAAACTAGAGGAATAAAAATTGGTCCCTAGATACATATGAAAGAGAGATATCTTTATTGGTGTTATTGCATCTGACAATCAGAAAGAGCAAAACATAATCTGGAATGCTACATGATAAAGGAGAAAAAGAGAAAATATTCATTTCCTAATATCTCTAGTCCATGCATTAAGGGGAGTATTATGGCAAGTAGTGGAGGAGATAGGAAGAAGAGCAGTGCAAGAAAAGATCTGCACAGAGATAAGGTAGAAAGGACAGCCAAGCAGCACCATCCGCAGGAGCTCCGTATCTCTTTATCACAACACAGTGCCCTTATCATGACAACATCAATAGCTGTGTAGTTGCCACATGGAAACCACCAGTAATATAGCCATACTCAATTAATCAGTAAAAGCATCTGCACCTATTGCTCATGTAGTGAATAATGATTTAGCAGCTGTGCATCCTAGAATAAGGCTTTGTGATATTTAGAAAAACAGGGATAATTCACATATTATTCAGACAAAAATTCCAGCTTGTATGATTTACTTTTTCCCTCCACAAATAAACACGAATGATCTCTCCTGAAGAAAGCAAAGGATTTTTTTTGCCTTAAGCAATGCCCATGGCTGTTAATATTTTTGTGGCATACATTTGGTTAATCAATAAAACAAGCATAACTTATATTGCTTTTCAAAAGAGCTTCTTTGAAAGGTTTTCATTTGCTTCTAAATTTATATCATTTAGAGTTAACCAAGATGGAGACATAGGAGGTTCCTTAGCTCTCTTCCTCTCATGGATGCACCAAATGTACTGCTACATTCCCTCTGAAAGAGACCCCAGAAACTAACTGAGCAATTCCTACACATCAGATAAATGAGAGAATATCCAAATAAAAATGAGTGAAAAAGACTGAGACACACTCACACCATAAGCCTCAACCCCAATACAGCACCATATAATGAGGAGGGGAACCCCATCTCCGAGCTTCTTCCTGAGGACTTAAGGAACATCTAGCACCACAATTTTAAGACAAAGAAGGTCACTATATAGTGATAAAGGGATCAATTAATCAAAAGGATATAACTATTATAACTATTTATGTACCCCAAATAAGAGCACTCAAATATATAAAGCAAAATTAACATATCTGAAGGAGGAAATAGACAGCAATAAAATAATAACAGGGGACTTGAATATGACACTTTCAACAATTGATAGATCATCCAGAAAGAATATCAATAAGGAAACATTGGACTTAAGTTCATATTAAATCATATGGCCCTAACAGATATATTCAGAGCATTCCATCCAACAGTAGCAGAATACACCTTTTCAAAAGCACATGCAACATTTCCCAGGATGAATTATATGTTAGTCCACAAAACAAGTCATAATAAATTTAAGAAGACTGAAATCATATCAAGCATCTTTTGAGGGCACAATGGTAGGTGACAGAAGTCAATTATATGAAGAAAAATAGAAAAATCACAAATATGTGGAGATTAAGCAACGTGCTCCTGAACAATCAGTGAGTCAAAGAAGAAATCAAAAGATATATTGAGGCAATGAAAATGGAAACACAACTTATCTAAATCTTTGGGATGCAGCACAAGCAGTTCTAAAAGGGAAGTTCATTTTAACACCTACATTAAGGAAAAACAAAGATCTCAACCTAACTTTACATCTCAAGAAACTAGAAAAAAAAAAAGAAAAACTAAGCCCAAAGTTAGAAGAAAACAAGAAATAACATATACACGAACAGAAATAAATAAAATACAGACAAAAAGACAATAAAAAAGATCAATGAAACTAAGGGCTATGTTTTCATAAAGATAAACAAAATATATAAACGTTTAGTTAGACTTAGCAAGACAAAAAGAGAGAGGACACAAATAAAAAAATTATAAATGTAAAGATGTTACAACTGATAATACAGAAATACACAGAATCATAAAAGACTACAATGAAAAATTATACTTCAACAAATTGGGCAACCTAGAAGAAATGGATATATTCTTAGAAACATACAAATTGCCATCATGAAGAAATAAAAAATCTGAACAGACCTACTACTAGTATGGAGATGAATCAGTAATCAAAGACCTCACAACAAAGAAAAGTTCAAGATCAGATAGCTTTACTAGTAAATTCTCCCAAACATTTAAAGAAATAATACCAGTCCTTCTCAAACTCTTCCAAAAATAGGAGGGAACACTTCCAAACTCATTTTATGAGGGCAGCTTTATCCTGATACCAAAGCCAGACAAGGACACTACAAGAAAAAAAAAAAAAAATTAAAGGCCAATATCCTTGATGTACACAGATGCAAATATCTTCAACAAAATAATATGAACCAAATTAAACAATACATTAAAAGGATCTTGATCAAGTGGGATTTTTTAAACTGAGGTGTAAGGATGGTCAGTATATGTAAATAAATTAACCCAAATGAAGGATAGGTATCATATGAACATCTCAGTAGACACAGAAAAAGCATTTGACAAAATTCAATAGCCTTTCATAATAAAAACTTTCAACAAACTGGGTATAGAGGAAACTTACCTCAATGTAAAAAAGGTCATATATGACAAACCCACAGTTAATATCATACTCAATAGAGAAATGTTGAAAGCTTTCCTTTAAGATCAGGAACATACAAGGATGCCCACTTTCACCAATTTTATTCAATGTAATACTGGAAATCCTAGCAAGTAATTAGGAAAGAAATGGAAATAAAGGCATCCAAATCAGAAAGACAAAAGTTAAATTGCCTCTGTTTGAAAATGACACAATATTATATGTAGAAAACCCTAAAGACTCCACTAGAACACTGTTAGAACTAATAAATGAATTTGGTAAATTTGCAGGACACAAAATTCAGTAAAAAAAAAAAGTCAGTTGTGTTTCTATACATGAACAACCTATCTGAAAGAGAAATTAAGAAAACCATCCCATTTACAACAGCATCAAAAGAATAAAGTATTTAGAGATAAATTTAACCAAGGAGGTGTAATATCTGTACTGAAAAACTGTCAGACATTGATAAAGAAACTGAAGAGGACACAAATAAATAGAAAGGTGTTCCATATTCATGGATTGTAAGGATTAATATTGTAAAAATATAATATTCATACTACCCGAAGCATTCTACAGACTAAATGAAATTTCCATCAAAATTCCAATGACATTTTTCACAGAAATGAAAAAACTAATTTTTTTATGAAAGCACAAAAGCTCCTGAATAACCAAAGCAATATCTAGAAAGAAGAACAAGGTTGGAGGCATCATACTTCCTCATTTCAAACTATATTATAAAGCTATAGTAATCAAAACAGCATGGTATTGGCATAAAACAGACAAATAGCTCAATGGAACAGAACAGAAAGCACAGAAATAAACCCATGCATATATGGTCAATTAATCCACAACAAAGAAGGCAAGAATATGCAATGGGAAAAGAATAGTCTCCTCAGCTGACGGTGGGAAAACTGGATAGCAACATGCAAAAGGATGAAACTAGATCCCTATGTGAAAGTTTTCCTTTTCATAGATAACCAAGAAAGAATTCCAGAGAACTGAAAATGCACTATTAGCATGTATGTCATGCTGTGCTTGTATAAGGGAGGGAGAAATTATAACATGTTTCCAACTCATTTAGCCTCCTTAATTTACTGAAAGCATGTTCTTGCCTTTTTCAAATATTTTTCTTTTTTTTTTTTTTTTTTTTTAGATTTAGTGACAGTTCCCTATAGTCACCATAACTCATTAGAATACTATTTCACCAGAAAAAGTGATCCACTTAGTCTGTGTTTTCTTGACTCTGACCATGAACCAGAGATAATTTTTTTTTTTCCAAATGAGTTTCAGCTCTAAAAGAGAAATAGTCTTCCTAAAGGCAGAGGAACTTTGAGAAATCAACATTCACCATTCTGGCATGAACGTCACCCTCCATAAACAAATCTGACAAATAAGTGTGATCTCTAAGCTACCTACTTTCCTGCCCATCTGTTTGTATGGCACAGTGCCCTTACTCAAAGGGCACTGCCAATTTTATTTTGAAAAAAATACAGTCGATATAAGGTGAGATAAATCATCTCTGCAGAAGCAGAATTTGCATTGCAAAGACTGGCATATTTGGTTTTCATTTTGATTTTGGTTTTCTTTAGCTTCATTTTTGCTATTGCATTTCTTTTGCTAGAGGACAGGAGAGGGCATGTTAAATGAATTTTCAAATAATATGGGGAGAGGGAAGACTCGGAACAAAAAATCCTGTTATCTTATTCCAAATGGCAATGTGTGAAATGACAAACATAATTTATTAATGAGAAGGTCATTCTCAGCATCATCATCCACATTTATTAACTGATTCTCCTTCAAAATACAAACCTTAAAAAAAAGAAAGAAATGAGAGTGAAATGAAGAGATCTCAAACCTTGCTTCATAGAAGAACAGTTTGCAATTAAGATTAGGCAATTGAAGAGCACACTAGTAGTGTGCCTATGAGATAAAGGCATCAACCAGCGGACACTTCATTCCAATGAAATCCCTTGAAAGCCATCACCATCCAAACTAACATTAATAGAACAATAAGAATGATCTCAGGGCTTCCCTGGTGGTGCTGTGGTTGGGAGTCTGCCTGCCGATGCAGGGAATACGGGTTCGTGCCCCGGTCTGGGAGGATCCCACATGCCGCGGAGCAGCTGCGCCCGTGAGCCATGGCCGCTGGGCCTGCGCGTCCGGAGCCTGTGCTCCGCAACGGGAGAGGCCACAGCGGTGAGAGGCCCGCGCACCGCAAAAAAAAAAAAAAAAAAAAAAAAAAAGAATGATGTCAACCATAAACCTTTTATAATATTTTCTTGGCTTCACACTTTTTCTTCAAGAAGCTCAGGTACCTGGATAATAAACAATGAACTATAATCCTTAGTAGGTCTTTAAATTTAATTGACTTTGTTTTTGTTTTTTCCTTACTTTCAATGTATTTTTTGTCTTCTTCGAAAAACAACCATATTAAAGTCAAATATATGCTTTCTACAGTAGACTATGTTTATCCTTATGCTATATTACAGAAAGTTGGCATTACTCTGTAAAGTATCATTGATGAGAAACAAGGCTGCTAATTTCCCCTACTAGTCTTTGTTCTCAGAGATGTGGGAAGATGTACACTAACTGTAGACCAACCTTTAGAGCTCTTACTTTAAAATAATGCTGCCTATAGGAAAATGCCTAATGGCTTTTGCATCAAGAATCTATATTAAAAGAAAAAAATGAAACATTTTTTGCTTCCCTTATAATGTACACTTCTTGAAAAAGTCCTGTGTTTTTCCCCAAGGTAAATATCTTGTGTGATATCTTACTTAGAGATATTCCAAGACAGAATTTCAAGATTTATTCTCTTTGCCTAATACAATTAAATAATATATAATCAGATAGGTAATATACTTTGTACAAAGTCACATGTAGATTTTATTTAATAAATAACTATATCTATGGGACTTCCCTGGTGGTGCAGTGGTTAAGAATCTGACTGCCAATGCAGGGGACACGGGATCAATCCCTGGTCCAGGAAGATCCCACATGCTGTGGAACAACTAAGCCCGTGTGCCACAACTACTGAGCCTGCGCTCTAGAGCCAAGAAGTCATAATTACTGAGCCTGCGTGCCACAACTACTGAAGCCCATGCATGCTAGAGCCCGTGGGCTGCACTACTGAAGTCCACACACTCTAGGGCCCACATGCCACAACTACTGAGCCTGCATGCTGCAACTATTGAAGCCCGCATGCCTAGAGACCGTGCCCCACGAGAAGCCCACACACCACAATGAAGAGTAGCCACAACCAGAGAAAGCCCATGCACAGCAACAAAGACCCAAAGCAGCCTAAATAAATTTTTAAAATTTTTTAAAAATTAAAAAATAATTTAAAATAATAAATAACTATATCTAAACCTTCAGATCTTTTTTTTTTAATTTTATTTGTGTGTGTGTGTGTGTGTGTGGTACGTGGGCCTCTCATTGTTGTGGCCTCTCCCGTTGCGAAGCACAGGCTCCGGACGCGCAGGCTCAGCGGCCATGTCTCACGGGCCCAGCCGCTCCGCGGCATGTGGGATCTTCCCGGACCGGGGCTCGAACCCGCGTCCTCTGCATCGGCAGGCGGACTCCCAACCACTGCGCCACCAGGGAAGCCCTAGATCTTTTTATCAAAGTATTTTTTTTATAAACTGGCAAATTCCTAAAGGATCATTTCACATTCTGTGTCAGTTCATCCATTCATCCATTCATTTCAAATTACTTTAAACCCTAGTGCCAGGGACTGTGATGTGCCTCTTAATAGTAAGCAGCACTCATTTGTACACTGATGAGAATGACACAGTGAAAGGCTGGTGACTCAAGAGAGTTTCGGGAGATTTTTTTAAAAAGAAGCTAAATCCCTGAGATGTATATGAATGTGCTTCAGAACCCAAGGGCAAAATTGAGGAAATTCTGTTTTCTCCATTTTACAATGGTTTTCTTCCCATTGTAAAAGGAGGGCAAGAGGTGAAGATGGCACCAATATTCGAGGGTTTATAGATTTGACTATGAAGAGTTAAGCACTCTTCTAATGTCTTTTGTTTGCTCAGTGAAGTATGATATAATGTTGTCAACTGAAAGTAACATGGGAAAAGAGGCGGGAGTTTTGGAGAGTAAAGACAAGGTATGAAAAAGTCTTGTGATGAGAGGCAGAGTTCATTTACTATAGAGAAATAATGGGATCTGAGGGCTGTATTAAGGATGCATTTGCAGTATCAGTGTAAAGTCATCACCATCCACCTTCCTGGTTGTGTGAGTTTTCTGTAGCAATGATTAGCTGCTAGGCAGCTGGTTATATTAGGTTTAGGTTTTTGTCAAGTAGGTGCAACAGAGTTGAGAGTATTTGTAAAGGAGTTATAATAATAATCAATTAAAGAATCTAGGATGGATTAAAAAAAGGAATAGAATAAAGACAGCAAAGAAGTGGGTCTGGTGAATGTTGTATAATATTTACAATTCCCCTACATCATGGTAGATATTGAGTAATAATGCAAAATACATTATTTCATGCTATATTTCTACCTCAAGTTCAGTATTGGTTTTTGCGTGTATTAAAGAGCAATACAGGTATGCTCAGAGGCAAGAATTCAATTGTCTATCCATAACTGGGGGCTTTAAGGAGCTATAAAACTACATGAACCTTGCGTGTGTTGTGTGTCTGTGCATGTGTTTTCACTTCACACTATCTGCATGCCTTAGCATTTGTTCCAGACTGATATCCAAGGAAATAACAGCTGGCTATGATGCAGGATTTATGAAACTATATATTTTCCATTGGAGCAAAGTTCACAAACCATTTTTAATGTGTCCCAAGTTTGAACATAAAGTTCATAAATTACCTATGATGAAGTTCAGTATAGACATACATTTTTACTCTAAAAGTTTGTAAAACTGTTCCCCATTCAATTCCACAAATGTAACAACTGTGAAACTAATGATTTGAAAATTACTTTACATATGACAAAAATGAATTCAGTTAAATTAATTCTTCTCAGGTGAACTGACTCTTGCAAAGGTCTTTCACTTTATTATAATGATTTAATAATTTTGCATATCATGATCAAAAATCTCCCCCAAAATATAAAGGACAAAAAACTAATGGAAGAACAGAAGACACTATTTCAGTCTCTTGAAAAGCAGCTGCCCTACAGAGAAATATGGTAACTTATAAGGACATGCACATTAGCACTCTACTGTAAACCCTCTAGAGAATTTCATTTGATATTCTTATTCTACAATATCAAATTTCTTTCAACACATTTTTAACCTATGACAACAAACACTGCTGCCTATATTAAGAACCTTTCTAAAGGAAGGGAAAACGATAATATAAAAATAGAATGTTCAATAGATTTTTCATTCCCCTAGTTTGGAAATCAGTCTCGAAACACTAAAGACCTAAATACAACTGTATTTCACAATAATCCTTACACTGAGCCCCACACCTTATCCACTTCATTTAAGTTAACAAGTCAGTTTTCTCCTTCCACTAAAACTAACTTCCAGTCACCATAGAAATAATCATTTTGGTATATGATAGAATAAAACCACATAATTTTTTATCATGATATACAAGATTTTCACAAAAATTCTTGCATTTACAATGAACAAGAATATCTTCATTTTCTGCTCTTTTTTTAAACTTTAGACATTCCATGATAAATGAAAAGAGAAATTTAATATACAGAGTGAATGTAAACTCAAGGAATATCTTTGAATATTCCTCCCTCCAGACAATGAGAACTCCAAAATGCACCTTTAAAAAGATATTAAGTGTAATAGTGTTTACCACTTGAAAAAGATCGCCCTTCTGTGTTTATACTTTCCACAGATTTAAACATTCAGATAAGGAAAGAGGTCAGACAGACTGCACAAAACTGGGAAAATAAAAATAACAAGCTGCTGAAAGAATTCTGTGCACATGACAGGATCAGAAATAAGTCTTTAATACTGAAATGAATTATTAACGCATCAGCAATAGCTTCACTTTCAATTATAAATATAATCTGAAACTTTATTCTTTGTCTCTAAGTAATGTAGGCTGTAAGTAACAATTTTAACAAACAGTAGTCTAGGTTGATGATATTTATTATTTGAAATAAGTATAACTGCTTTAGTCAAACACTAGCCTCTGCATAGATATAAATATCAAGTATGCATCAACTATGTAACAGTCTCAATATGATCCTCATTTCTTCCCACTCCTTGCAATAAATCCTTAAATCCCCAAATTCATACCTCTCCAGAGATTTTCTCTAGGAATTATACTTTTGAGGTTAAATCATTAAGATATAACATTGAGGCCAACTTTAGAGATGCAGCAGGAGCACATAAGTAGTTGGACCAGAACATACATGCTGGGAGAACTATCTGTGAAAACAGAAAAATTTGGACCCATTTTGTGGGGAGAAAACAGCCTCACAGAGGGAAGCGTCTGGATTCCTGGATAGAGGGCAGTGTAGGATCAACCTTTTTTCATGTTCTTTTGAGTCTCCACTACATTGCCCTGGATGGATCACTGCCTGAACTACTTTATGTGGGGAAGAAAAATAGTAGTTCCTGCCCCTGTTACCTCTTAGCTATGTAGTACCATCAAGGCAGTACCAGAGCTAAGTCTGTGGGAGAGAGGGTAATAAACATGAGAACAGGAGCATGAATTTTCTGTGACCCTTCTCTCTTGTCTCTTCACTCCCTCCCACCTCCCAAGCCCATTACATTAGATTATTTCAACTGTGGTCGAGAGTACTTAGAAAAACTACAATTCCTACAAATGGAGGAAAGAGGGAAAGTCTCTGAGGATCAAGAGGGCAAAGTATCCCATTACCTCATCTACAGTAGTTTTCCTTCCTTTTCACCCTAGATCTCCATCCATAGTTTGCAGAGTATTCACAAGCTAGACCCTGAGATTTCACCCCCTCTTCCAAATTCGTATCACCATACAAAGCAGTTACTATTTCCAAGTAAGTGTGCATTCCCAGGGATAAATACCACAATATTTTAGGATGATGACTACCATGAAAGAGACAACTAACTGAACAACTAATCAACACACCTTAAACCTCCCCTCAGTTGGCACTAATTTTAGAAGAGCTTCCTCCTGATCCTAGGCCCTGACCTCCCCTGTCTTGGAGAAATTATTTTCAAAAATTTTAATTGTAAATAATTTCTCTTCACCTGTGACATGTAAACCGTTTAAAAAGCTTCTTGCCTGTTTTACAACCCAAGAATGTTTTCAGGCCTTTAGGAACCATCTTTTTAAAATATAATCATTGAGGAGGATAATAGTGCCCCTACTTCCCAATTTCTGTCTGTGGGAGGGCAGGAGCTTAACTTCAGAGGGTACATTGTTTCAAGTTCCAGAACTATCTTCTGTCATAAAGATACCAAACAGTGTACTTTTCCTTGTGGTAAAGCCAGTTAACAAACACAAGAGCCTAAGATCTCCCCTTCATTCCAGCTTTTGAAATTTCTACCACCTTTTATTTCAGTGGAGTTGAGTTCAGACGAGTCTGGTCTCTCCTTTCTACTGTCACAGTATTGAATAAAGTCTTCCTTGCCTGCTTAACATTGTCTAGTGCAATTTTTGCTTTGACACACCTATGACAAAGTAAGCAGGATTGATGGACCAGACAGAATTAGAATTTCAATAAGCATAAAATAAATTTAATGGGATAAGGAAAGATATGGGATGAATGAAGTAAAGACAATCAGTCATAAAAGCAACCAAATGGAGTCATTAAGTATAAAAAATATGAAAACTGAAATAAATTATTCAGTAGAGAGGTTAAACAGCACAGTAGATATGGCCTTACAACAAATTAGAAAAGTAGGAAAGCAATAAACACCCTGAACAATACCAGGGAAAAATAAAGAGTGGAAAATATAAAATAAAACTTGAGATATAAAGATGCAAGGAACTATAGGAACTCCAGAAGTGAGAAAAATAACACAATATCATTAGAAATCCATAGCCAGATAATAGCTTAAGAATGACATAGGTCTAAAAATTAACAAAACAAACTATTAATAATCCAAGGATAAACATAAACCCAAGAGAAAATGTATGAAATACTTATACACATAATAAATTACATGGTGAAATATATGCAAATAGTTCATACAGTGCTTAGAGGAGAAATAGAGCTTTGAATATATTATTTATTAAAAAAACAGAAATAGAATTTAAATACACTATTTATCAAAAAATAAATAGGAAGGAAATAAGTTGCACATTCAATCCAAAAACCAAAATAATGAAATAAAAAAGCATCAAAGAAATATGAAAGATTAAAATAAAATAACACCACAGTATATATATATATTAAAGAATAAAACTAATCAGTGAAATAAAAGATGGTACTTTGAAAGAATGGATAATTTAAATTTAAATCTCTAGCAAATTTCACAAAGGAAAAAAGAGAGACAAGCTGCAAATAAAGAACAGAATAAAATAATAGTTGAATAAACACAGTTACCTTAAAATTAGAATCACTAAATTTCTTAAAAAATACAAAATGCCAAAAGTGCATAAGAATGAATTGAAAATTATGGAATAATTAGATATTGAAGAAATGGAAATGGTAGTCATAACCTACCTTTCATAAACAAATACCATGCCCAGATTCTATTTCACGTGATTTCCAGCAGACTTTCAAGATATATTAAAATATTTGATCCCATTTATATGAGATGGTATAAATAGTAAAAAGGGAAAAGGAAAAGTGAGGGAGATCTGTCTACTTTAGAATATGAGGCCATTATAACTAAACTAAACAAAAAAAAAAATAGAAAAACATCTCTAGGCCTAATTAATAGGAAAATATACATGAGAAATTGTAAATAGAACCTTAGCTAATTCTGTGCAATAATGCATCAAAAATTACAAATCATGATCAAGCAGCACATAACCATCATCTCTTGTCTGCATAATTGCAGTATCCTCCTAGCTGGTATCCTTGTTCCCATCCTCACCTCCACTGCATAGCCTTTTCTTTATCTAGCAGTGTTCTTTATTGCAGGACTAAGATGTAACTCCTCTACTTAAAACCCTCTATTCACTTCCCATCTCACTCGGAGTAAAAGCCAAAGTCCTTTTGTAATGACTAATTTTATGTGGCAACTTGACTGGATCAGAAGATGCTCAAATATTTGGCTACATATTATTGCTCGGTGTGAGAGTATGTCTGGAAAAAATTATTATTTGATTTTGTGGACTCAGTCCAGTGTTTTGCCCTCCCAAAGTCACTGAGGGCCTGAATAGAACAAAAAGGCAGAGGAAGGAAGAATTTGGTCCTTCCTGCCTGATTGTTTGAGCTGGGACATGAAAACTTTCCTGCTCTGGCACTACTGGTATACTGGCATTTACACTTAGACTGGAAACTACATCATCAGCTCCCCAGTTCTCAGGCCTTTGGACTGGGGCTGAATTATACCACTGGCTTTCTTGCTTCTCCAGCTTGCAGATGGAAGATCATGGAACTTCTCAGTCTCCATAATCATGTGAGCCAAACCCTTATAATAATATAATAATACCTAGATAATAATCTAAAATGGAAAAATATAGAACACTATAAAGAATTTGTGACAGAGGTGGTTATGACAAGAGAAAAGCTTTTTTATAAATTCTCTACTATAGACACAGCAACAAGTATATTAGATGATAAAGCTGTTATGAAACTATAATAAAAGATTATTTTATAAGTAGTATGGCCCAAAATTATATGTGAATTAGTTCAAAAATGTGGATTTGAAATATATAAATTTAAAATATCTACAATTTTAGTATTACATAGTTAAATATCAAGTATTTGACTTATAAAATGCAATATTTAAAATTTAGCTGGATATAAATAGTGATCTTTTAAAGCTTGCCATGAAAATATAAGCAAATGGAATATTCTTTCAGGCAAATAATAGGAACACTTGATACCACAGAACATTAAAATAAGGGTTTGGAACAATTTTTAATGCACCATCAAAAGGTTTGGTAAACATGTAGTGATGGTCAGAAAGCAATGAGAAAAAAATGCAGGATTGGTGAATATTATAAAGGTTTTAGCTGAATTTTGTACGAGTAATCATTGTTAAGTGAATAAGCATTAATGTTTGAAAAGATTCTAGAATATTTCAAAACAGATAAGGAGAGTCGCATAAATATTTAAAGCTTTATTAACTTAAGGTGTTCAATAGCAGATATTACAGAATTGTTTGTAATGCTACTGGCAATAATATTCAAAATTTACTTTTCCACATAGACATGCTTAAGCTACCCTGAGAAGCAAAGTGATGGATTGAATATTTCAGATGAAATAAATTGTTTTTCTAACTTAAAAACACTTTTAGCTAAAAATCACTCAAATATATCATAATTCAGTACCCTAGAATACGTCACAGATATTTTAAATCTTTTTTAACATCTTTATTGGAGTATTATTGCTCTACAGTGTTGTGTTAGTTTCTGCTGTATAACAAAGTGAATCAGCTATATGCATACATATATCCCCATATCCCCTCCCTCTTGCATCTCCCTCCCACCCTCCCCATCCCACCCCTCTAGCGTGTTGCGAAGC
>NC_041218.1:31669977-31673711 GCF_002837175.3 Physeter macrocephalus
ATATCCCCATATCCCCTCCCTCTTGCATCTCCCTCCCACCCTCCCCATCCCACCCCTCTAGGTGGTTGCAAAGCACTGAGCTGATCTCCCTGTGCTATGCAGCTGCTTCCCATTAGCTATCTATTTTACATTTGGTAGTGTATATATGTCCATGCCACTCTCTCACTTCATCCCAGGTTACACTTCCCCCTCCCCGTGTCCTCAAGTCCATTCTCTACATCTGCGTCTTTATTTCTGTCCTGCCCCTAGGTTCATCAGAATCAGAACCAGTTTCTTTTTTCGTTTCCATATATATGTGTTAGCTTACGGTATTTGTTTTTCTCTTTCTGACTTACTTCACTCTGTATGACAGACTCTAGGTCCATCCACCTCACTACAAAAAATTAAATTTCATTTCTTTTTATAGCTGAGTAATATTCCATTGTACATATGTGCCATGTCTTCTTTATCCATTCATCTGTCAATGGACACTTAGGTTGCTTCCATGTCCTGGCTATTGTAAATAGTGCTGCAAAGAACATTGAGGTACATGTCTCTTTTTGAATTATGGTTTTCTCAGGGTATATGCACCGTACTGGGATTGCTGGGTCATATGGTAGTCCTATTTTCAGTTTTTTAAAGAACCTCCATACTGTTCTCCATAGTGGCTGTATCAATTTACATTTCCACCAACAGTGCAAGAGCAAGCATTCCCTTTTCTCCACACTCTCTCCAGCATTCATTGTTTGTAGATTTTTGATGATGGCTATTCTGACTGCTGTGAGGTGAAACCTTGTTGTAGTTTTAATTTGCATTTCTTGGATAATTAGCGATGTCGAGCATATTTTCATAAGCCTTTTGGACATCTGTATGTCATCTTTGGAGAAATGCCTATGTATTGTAGATCTTCTGCCCATTTTTTGATTGGGTCATTTTTTTTTTGATATTGAGCTGTATGAGCTGTTCGTTTATTTTGGAAATTAATCCCTTGTCAGTTGCAAATATCTTCTCCTATTCTGAGGGTTGTCTTTTCATTTTGTTTATGGTTTCCTTTGCTGTGTAAAAGCTTTCAAGTTTAATTAGGTCCCATTTGTTTATTTTTGTTTTTATTTCCATTACTCTAGCAGACGGATCTAAAAAGATATTGCTGTGATTTATGTCAAAGAGTGTACTGCGTATGTTTTCCTCTAGGAGTTTTATAGTATCCAGTCTTACATTTAGGTTTTTAATCCATTTTGAGTTTATTTTCGTGTATGGTGTTAGAGAGAGTTATAATTTCATCTTTTACATGTAGCTGTCCAGTTTTATAAGCATCACTTATTTAAGAGGCTGTCTTTTTATTTTTTTAAAAATTTATTTATTTTTGCTGTGTTGGGTCTTCGTTTCTGTGCGAGGGCCTTCTCTAGTTGTGGCAAGTGAGGACCACTCTTCATTGCAGTGTGCGGGTCTCTCACTGCCGTGGCCTCTCTTGTTGTGGAGCACAGGCTCCAGACGCGCAGGCCCAGTAGTTGTGGCTCACGGGCCTAGTTGCTCCGCGGCATGTGGGATCTTCTCAGATCAGGACTCGAACCCGTGTCCCTTGCATTAGCAGGCAGATTCTCAACCACTGTGCCACCAGGGAAGCCCAGAAGAGGCTGTCTTTTCTCCACTGTATACTCTTGCCTCCTTTACCAAAGATAAGGTGACCACATGTGCATGGGTTAAGCTCTGGGCTTTCTATCCTATCCCATTGATCTATATTTCTGTTTTTGTGCCAGTACCATACTGTCTTCATTACTGTAGCTTTGTAATATAGTCTGAAGTCCAAGCGCCTGATTCCCCCAGCCCCATTCTTCTTTCTAAAGATTGCTTTGTCAATTCGGGGTCTTTTGTGTTTCCATACAAATTGTGAAATTTTTTGTCCTAGTTCTGTGAAAAACACTATTGGTAGTTTGATAGGGATTGCATTGAATCTGTAGATTGCTTTGGGTAGTATAGTCACTTTCACAATGTTGATTCTTCCAATCCAGGAACATGGTATATATCTCCATCTGTTTGTTTCATCTTTAATTTCTTTCATCAGTGTCTTATAGTTTTCTGCATACATGTCTTTTGTCTCCTTAGGTAGGTTTATTCCTAGGTATTTTATTCTTTTTGTTGCAGTGGTAAATGGGAGTGTTTCCTTAATTTCACTTTCAGATTTTTCATCATTAGTGTACAGAATGCAAGAGATTTCTGTGCGTTAATTCTGTATCATGCTACTCTACCAAATTCATTGATTAGCTCTAGTAGTTTTCTGGTAACATCTTTAGGATTCTTTGTTTATAGTATCATGTCATCTGCAAACAGTGACAGTTTTACTTCTTCTTTTCCAATTTAGATTCCTTTTATTTTTCTTTCTTCTCTGATTGCCATGGCTAAAACTTCCAAAACTATGTTGAATAATAGTGGTGAGAATGGACAACCTTGTCTTGTTCCTGATCTTAGAGGAAATGGTTTCAGGTTTTCACCATCGAGAACGATGTTGGCTGTGGGTCTGTCATATATGGCCTTTACTATGTTGAGGTAGTGTGAAGTGACTACTTTGTGAAGTGTTTTTATCATAAATGGGTGTTGAATTTTGTCAAAAGCTTTTTGTGCATCTACTGAGATTATTATATGGTTTTCATCCTTCAATTTGTTAATACGGTGTATCACATTTATTCATTTGCTTATATTGAAGAATCCTTGAATTCCCAGGATAAACCCCACTTGATCATGGTGTATGATCCTTTCGATGTGCTGTTGGATTATGTTTGCTAGTATTTTGTTGAGGATTTTTGCATCTATGTTCACCAGACATATTGGCCTGTAGTTTTTGTGTGTGACATCTTTGTCTGGTTTTGGTATCAGGGTAATGGTGGCCTCATAGAATGAGTTTGGGAGTGTT
Source organism: Physeter macrocephalus (assembly GCF_002837175.3). Classification (NCBI taxonomy): domain Eukaryota; kingdom Metazoa; phylum Chordata; class Mammalia; order Artiodactyla; family Physeteridae; genus Physeter; species Physeter macrocephalus. The sequence continues at coordinate 31,672,865 of NC_041218.1, forward strand.
CCACCCTCTGCTGTTGATTTGAGTCTTCTCCCTTTTTTTCTTGATGAGTCTGGCTACTGGATTATCAATTTTGTTTATCTTCTCAATGAACCAGCATTCAGTTTTATTGATCTTTGCTATCATTTCCTTCATTTCTTTTTCATTTATTTCTGATCTGATCTTTATGATTTCTTTCCTTCTGCTAACTTTGGGTTTTTTTTTTCTCTTTCTCTAATTGCTTTAGGTGTTCTGATCTGATCTTTATGATTTCTTTCCTTCTGCTAACTTTGGGGTTTTTTTTTTCTCTTTCTCTAATTGCTTTAGGTGTAAGGTTAGGTTGTTCATTTGAGGTGTTTCTTGTTACTTGAGGTAGGATTGTATTGCTATAAACTTCCCTCTTAGAACTGCTTTTCCTGCTTCCCATCGGTTTGGGGTCGTGTTTTCACTGTCATTTGTTTCTAGGTATTTTTTAATTTCCCCTTTGATTTCTTCAGTGATCTCTTGGTTATTTAGTAGCGTATTGTTTAGCCTCAATGTGTTTGTATTCTTTACAGTGTTTTTCCTGTAATTGATATCTAGTCTCATAGTGTTGTGGTTGGAAAAGATACTTGATACAATGTCAGTTTTCTTAAATTTACCAACACTCGATTTGTGACCCAAGATATGGTCTATCCTGCAGAATGTTCCATGAGCATTTGAGATGAAAGTGTATTCTGTTGTTTTTGGATGGAATGTCCTATAAATATCAATTCAGTCCATCTTGTTTAATGTGTCAATTAAAGCCTGTGTTTCCTTATTTATTTTCATTTTGGATGATCTGCCCATTGGTGAAAGTGGGGTGTTGAAGTCCCCTACTATGATTGTGTTA
>NC_041218.1:31673980-31674494 GCF_002837175.3 Physeter macrocephalus
CCCTCACTTTCAGTCTGTATGTGTCCCTAGGTCTGAAGTGGGTCTCCTGTAGACAGCATATATACGGGCCTTGATTCTGTATCCATTCAGCCAGTCTATGTCTTTTGGTTGGAGCATTTAATCCATTTACATTTAAGCTAATCATCAATATGTATGTTTCTATTACCATTTTCTTAATTGTTTTGGGTTTGTTTTTATATGTCTTTTCCTTCTCTTGTCTTTCCTGCCTAGAGAAGCTCCTTTACCATTTGTTGTAAAGCTGGTTTGGTGGTGCTGGATTCTCTTAACTTTTGCTTATCTGTAAAGGTTGTCATTTCTCTGTTGTAGCTGAATGAGATCCTTGCTGGGTAGAGTAATCTTGGTTGTAGGTTTTTCCCTTTCATCACTTTACATATGTCCTTCCACTCCCGTCTGGCTTGCAGAGTTTCTGCTGAAATATCAGCTTTTAACCTTATGGGGATGCCCTTGTTTGTTATTTTTTGCTTTTCCCTTGCTGCTTTTAATATTTTTTCTT
>NC_041218.1:31681074-31692016 GCF_002837175.3 Physeter macrocephalus
TACTGAGATTATTATATGGTTTTCATCCTTCAATTTGTTAATACGGTGTATCACATTTATTCATTTGCTTATATTGAAGAATCCTTGAATTCCCAGGATAAACCCCACTTGATCATGGTGTATGATCCTTTCGATGTGCTGTTGGATTATGTTTGCTAGTATTTTGTTGAGGATTTTTGCATCTATGTTCACCAGACATATTGGCCTGTAGTTTTTGTGTGTGACATCTTTGTCTGGTTTTGGTATCAGGGTAATGGTGGCCTCATAGAATGAGTTTGGGAGTGTTCCACCCTCTGCTGTTGATTTGAGTCTTCTCCCTTTTTTTCTTGATGAGTCTGGCTACTGGATTATCAATTTTGTTTATCTTCTCAATGAACCAGCATTCAGTTTTATTGATCTTTGCTATCATTTCCTTCATTTCTTTTTCATTTATTTCTGATCTGATCTTTATGATTTCTTTCCTTCTGCTAACTTTGGGTTTTTTTTTTCTCTTTCTCTAATTGCTTTAGGTGTAAGGTTAGGTTGTTCATTTGAGGTGTTTCTTGTTACTTGAGGTAGGATTGTATTGCTATAAACTTCCCTCTTAGAACTGCTTTTCCTGCTTCCCATCGGTTTGGGGTCGTGTTTTCACTGTCATTTGTTTCTAGGTATTTTTTAATTTCCCCTTTGATTTCTTCAGTGATCTCTTGGTTATTTAGTAGCGTATTGTTTAGCCTCAATGTGTTTGTATTCTTTACAGTGTTTTTCCTGTAATTGATATCTAGTCTCATAGTGTTGTGGTTGGAAAAGATACTTGATACAATGTCAGTTTTCTTAAATTTACCAACACTCGATTTGTGACCCAAGATATGGTCTATCCTGCAGAATGTTCCATGAGCATTTGAGATGAAAGTGTATTCTGTTGTTTTTGGATGGAATGTCCTATAAATATCAATTCAGTCCATCTTGTTTAATGTGTCAATTAAAGCCTGTGTTTCCTTATTTATTTTCATTTTGGATGATCTGCCCCTTGGTGAAAGTGGGGTGTTGAAGTCCCCTACTATGATTGTGTTATTGTTTATTTCCCCTTTTATGGCTGTTAGCATTTGCCACATATTGAGGTGCTCCTATGTGGGGTGCATAAATATTTACAATTGTTATATTTTCTTCTTCCATTGATCCCTTGATCATTATATAGTGTCCTTCTTTGTCTCTTGTAACAGTCTTTATGTTAAACTCTATTTTGTCTGATATAAGAATTGCTACTCCAGCTTTCTTTTGATTTCCATTTGCATGGAATATCTTTTGCATGCCCTCACTTTCAGTCTGTATGTGTCCCTAGGTCTGAAGTGGGTCTCCTGTAGACAGCATATATACGGGCCTTGATTCTGTATCCATTCAGCCAGTCTATGTCTTTTGGTTGGAGCATTTAATCCATTTACATTTAAGCTAATCATCAATATGTATGTTTCTATTACCATTTTCTTAATTGTTTTGGGTTTGTTTTTATATGTCTTTTCCTTCTCTTGTCTTTCCTGCCTAGAGAAGCTCCTTTACCATTTGTTGTAAAGCTGGTTTGGTGGTGCTGGATTCTCTTAACTTTTGCTTATCTGTAAAGGTTGTCATTTCTCTGTTGTAGCTGAATGAGATCCTTGCTGGGTAGAGTAATCTTGGTTGTAGGTTTTTCCCTTTCATCACTTTACATATGTCCTTCCACTCCCGTCTGGCTTGCAGAGTTTCTGCTGAAATATCAGCTTTTAACCTTATGGGGATGCCCTTGTTTGTTATTTTTTGCTTTTCCCTTGCTGCTTTTAATATTTTTTCTTTGCATTTAATTTTTGATACTTTGATTAATGTGTGTCACAGCATGTTTCTCTTTGGCTTTATCCTGTATGGTACTCTCTGAGCTTCCTGGACTTGATTATTCCCTTTCCAATGTTAGGGAAGTTTTCGACTATAATCTCTTCAAATATTTTCTCAGACCCTTTCTTTTTCTCTTCCTCTTCTGGGACCCCCATAATTCGAATGTTGGTGCGTTTAATGTTGTCCCAGTGGTCTCTGAGACTGTCCTCAATTCTTTTCATTCTTTTTTCTTTATTCTGCTCCCTGGGAGTTATTTCCACCATTTTATCTTCCAGGTCACTTATCCGTTCTTCTGCCTCAGTTATTGTGTTATTGATTCCTTCTAGAGATTTTTAAATTTCATTTATTGTGTTGCTCATCATTATTTGTTTGTACTTTAGTTCTTCTAGGTCCTTGTTAAACATTTCTTTTATTTTCTTCATTTTATATCCAAGATTTTGGATCATCTTTACTATCATTACTCTGAATTCTTTTTCAGGTAGGTTGCCTATTTCTTCTTCATTTATTTGGTCTTGTAGGTTTTTACCTTGCTCCTTCGTCTGTAACATATTTTTTTGTTGTTTCTTTTTTTTTTTTGATGGGTGGTGCTGTATTCCTGTCTTACTGGTTGTTTGGCCTGAGACGTCCAGCACTGGTGTTTGCAGGCAGTTGGATAGAGCTGGGTCTTGGTGCTGAGATGAGGACCTCTGGGAGGCTTCATTCCAATTAATATTCCCTGGGGTCTGAGTTTCTCTGTTAGTCCAGTGGTTTGGACTCAGAGCCCCCACTACAGGAGCTTGGGCCTGACCTCCAGCCTGGGATCCAACATCCTGCAAGCTTCGTGATGCAGGAGAAAAAAAAAAAAAAAAGTATTACAAAAAATAAAACTATAATTGAAACCAACAGTCGCTGGGTGTTCCTGCTGTCCCCTTATGTGTTCGTGGTCCCCCACCAGTGCCTGGTAGGTGCCCTAGTTGTGAGGAGATGCAAATTCTGCGTCCTCCTAGTACACCATCTTGACTCCATCTCTATTTTAAATTTAACTGTAATTCAATTTGTCAACACAGGATCAAAAAAATATCCTGCTTAAAGACAGCTAAAGAAATTGAATATAAATCAATATGAATTTAATATGAAAACAAAATTTAAATGATTGTTTTGAAAAGATGAATAAATAACTGATACATGTATTCAAACATCTGAGACTTTTTGTTTCTTTTTATTTTTAAGAATTATGAACTAAAATTCACTTTTTTGGTGTACAGTTTTATGATTTTTAACATATACATAGAGTCATGTAATCAGCAATACAATTAGGAACAGTTTCATAACTTCTCCTTTCCCAGGCAAACTCCCTCATGTTATCATTTCAACCGTACCCTCCCCTATCCCTAAACCCTTAGCAACAAATGGTCAGGTCTCAGTGACTATTATTTTGTCTTTTCAAGAGTGGATTTTTTTCTTTATTTTATGTATACTGAAGACTGTATATTTTCTTTTGAGACTTAATCCATTATTTTCTTAAATTCACAATGAAAACTGTGTTCACAATTTTCATCTGTTCTATGAAAGTATTTCCGTGGAGTATTTGTCAACTACAGTCTTTTTGCTTGTTTGTTTTGTTTCTTTTTAAAAAATATGTATATTATGTCCTTTTTGATTACTTATTTTTAAAGGATTTTTTAAACTTGAGACAAATTTTTAAAGATGTTCTCATGGGAAAAATACAAGACTAGATTCCAGGCCTATGCCGGAGTGTCTTATGCCTGTTTTATTTAGTATTTAGTTCTAACCTGGTAAATAAAGGTAGGTAAACTGTGGGTTTTTCAGTCAGGAAATATTTTCTTCTCCCCATTCCCCATGGAAATAGTCTGCTACTTGCAAGTATGGCTTATTTGTATAATTCCATATTTATATCCACTTCCTCTATTCCTCAAAAGTAAATAAAGTCTAGAGATGATCCTGATAGCAACCCCTATACACTTTCTCTACTTTTGTAAACATGAGATTTAGGCTTCACACCTCAGTTTTTGCCAATCCCCTTCCTGAAGGGTACTCTGTTGGCTCCTTCAGAGAGGCCACTGTGGCATCTTCTCCCTGCTTCCTATCATAGCTACCAGCATCCCTTCCACTTATTACATGTTGATTTAGGTAATATGTGATCTCCTAGCTTTCCCAGAAATAGTTTATATGTTGTTTCTTTTGCCTTTCATATTTTATATAATTTTTGAAAAAAAAATAAAACATAGGTTAACTTTATGCCACATTCTTCTAGCTGAAAATACCAGATGCAGCATTTCTCCAAACAGCTTCTCTCAGCTTGCAGAGTTTTCCACAAGGGACTCTGGAGCTCCCAGAAATACCATCTACATGGTGCAATATGGTTAGATCTGGAAGCTTAGTTCCTGGTTACAACACAATCATTTCATACTTGGGGCTCACACTGCTTTTCAGGAAGAATGTGTATAATATATGCACTTCCAATTAATGGAATTTTGCAAACATCAGGCTCTCACGTTTTGTTTTCCTTTTAACCAAATTTACAACCAGAGAAATGGAGTATGTGCAGAGATATTTCTTTCTCTCACTAATCTGGAAAGTATAGCACCAACCTTAGTTTTCTAAGACATATTTTTCAAAACCTTGCAGATAGAGATCTAGTTTAAAATGTACTTTCTAAAGCCCAATCTGAAACATTTTATCACAACTAGCTCTCCTGTTCATTCACACTCTGCAGATGAATGTCAGAATATTCAGAGAGCTTTTTAATTAAAAAGTGACTGTAGTGATATATAATAACCAAGCAACTGACACACTGTAATTGCATCATTATCATTGGTTCTCCTAAGATTTTTATAATAAATGCTGAAATGTCCCAAGAAGCCTATTTGTAACAATATATACAATAAGAACTAACTCGAATTAATAGAGATCACCATGGTAATTGCTTCCATTTCAGGGAAATTATGTGGTCTTTTAGTTAATGTGTATAGAAATCCATACTGATACTAAATTGTCTGTGCAACTCGTTAATGACAAAATAATCATCTATTAGAAGACTTTAACAAAGATGTTCTAGAAACTTTGAAATTGTTTTCAGAATTGTAAAGTTCAATGGTTTCTACAGCAGGGCCCTCAAATGTCCCTTTACCACAATTTTGGAAAATACTCCTGTTCCTGCTCCCTCCAATAAAAACATATGCATACATGCACACACACCCATGCACATATATACAGTATACACACACATACCAATACACTAGGGCTATGTAAGTGTTAGAACTCTCTAATGGAAGAAACTTAAATGATTAAATAATAAATCAGTTCCAAATTGCAACATAAAATTCCATCATCCAAAATACTAAGATTTGACAAATGTGATTATTTTCTGTTTTGTTTTCTTAAAATATATATCGAGATGTCTAGTGATTATCATCCCTGTCATCCTTCATTCACATTAAATTTTTAAGAATTTACCATCCTCAGCTCCAACACTGGATTAAATTCTTGTCAACTCTTACTTTAATCTAGAGTAAATATATCATTTCATATTTAACATATCAATATTTAAAGCATCATCCATACTATCTTGTCATAACAGTGCATTCCACCATAAAATAGTTTCCTCTTATCTTTCCAACCTCGTGTCTCATTTCTTCTTTCTATATATTTCATCTCTAAACTCACCTCTGCCTATTTCTTGAGAGACATAAATCTGCACTGAACACTCCTACATTTCTTCATCTGTACGTATCACAAAACCCCACCTTTCTTCTCTTACTGTAGCTAGTCATTAAGAGATAGCCCATGTTCCAACTGGTTTGTAAAGTTTTCACTGACCTCCCAACCCCCAGTGCATTCTCTCTCTTGCATTTCTCTAACAATTTTACCTCTACAACTCATTGACACATTTCATATATTTTTGTCCCATTATCTTTTCATGTACATTTCTTACCTCTTCCAATTACATTGATTGTAGTAGAAAGCAGAGATAGATTTGCTTATCTTTATAGTCAGAAAATGTTCAGTGCATTTGTTCTATTAAACACATGTGACTGACTCACTGTGAACTCATTTTCTTTGTACATTTCTTAACTGATGATAATAAATCTTTAACGGTGGATTTTAGCTTAAAACTCTGGGTTAAAAAAAAAAAAGGTCAGAAATCCTTTCCCTATATCCTCATATTCAGTGATTCATCTATGTATAAGGTTAATCCTAAATACAATTTAAAATTTCCATAATAATAATAATATTATTCCTGGAATGTAATTGATGTTAAGAGAAGTGTTCTGTTGCCATTGTTTTTAATCTGAACATTTAAGATTTAGAAATACATTTTTAACATTTTGAGTGTGCTTAAGTAGGCAATGTTGGCCATTGGCTAAGGAAAAATTATTAGAGTCAAAAAGTCATGGACCCCTTACTCATTTGCTATCTGACCATGGCAAATCACTAAATTTCTCTGAAGTATACTTGTCTTAGTCAGCTCAGGCTGCTATAAAAAAAATACCATAGAGTGTATAGCTTAAATAAAAGACATTTATTTTTCATAGTTCTGGAGGCTAGGAAGCCTAATATCAAAGTTCCAGCAGATTTGGTTCCTAATGAAATCCCTCTTCTGGCTTGCTGACGGATGCCTTCTCTCTGTGTCCTCCACATGGCTGAGAAAGAGAAATTTCTAGGGTCTCTTCCTCTTTTAATAAGGATACTAATCTAATCATGGGGTTTCTACTCTCAAGATTTCATCTAAACCTAATCACATTCCAAAGGCCCCACTTCCAAATACCATCACATTAGTGGTTAAGGCTTCAACATACAAATTGTGGGGGGAACCCAAGCATTCAGTCCATAACAATATTCATCTATTAAATGAAAATATATTATAGGAAATCTTCAAGAAAATTCTTAAATAGAGCCTGAGAGCCCCTGGCACAAACCCTCCCAAGTATCTGTTCCATTTCCTCCCACTCTTCCCTCTGATCACTTCTACTCTAGATATACTGCTCTCCTTTCAGTTCCCTTAAAACTGCTTTATTCTTGCAGTTCTTTCTCCTGGGAAGTTTCTACCCCAAGTCTTCACACTGCTGATTCCTTCAGATCTCTCAGGTTGTGTTCAAATTCCATCTCTCCAGTGATACATTCTTTTGCCAACCTCACTAAAAGACACTCCAGATACTCCTTGTTTTTTATCTTTATTCCACTTACTGTTTGATATTTCCCTGTTCATGCATTATTTACTCTGGACTGTCTTCTCTAATAAAAGTTAAGCTCCATAAAAAGCAGAGGCTTTGTCTGTCTTATCCACTGCTGAATCCCAAATATCTAAACTGTGTATGGCACAGAGTGAGAACTTGTAGAATAATTAATTATTTTAAAAGTTAGAATTTAGTACCCCACATAGAAGAATTCAATAAATGGTCTCTGTGTTAACATGGATATATAATTATTTCAACTTTAACAAAATAATCAAAATCCTGAAGTTCAAAGGATATAAAAATTTTGAAATAAGAAAGATATTTTCATATGATTCTATGTAGCCCTTTGTATATTTTTAAAACAATTCACCTTCTTATATATTAAAATTTAAAGTAAATGCATTTAATTATCAATACACATATGAGTATTTTTAACATATGTAGTTTAAAATGGTTTATATCTGCTAACAAAGAAATAGATTTTCTCACAAAATAAAACACCCTCAGACTCTTAAGGGCAGTCAATGACCTATGAAACCAACACCTAAGGAAGGGTAAGAGGTTTAAGCAGAATGCCAGCATTATATAGTTTGGGAATAAATAGAATAAAACACCATTGGTCTCTTTGATGTGTTCTGTCATCTTCACTCTTTTTTACGCTTTTGCTCTTCACCATCAATTTCTCTCCTATGATTTAACATCATGCTGCCATGTACTCATCTTGTCATTTTCCCTCCTTTAATCTCCACACACAATCCATCATTCTCCCATCTTCTCATCCCTTTTCATTATTTTTCATTTTATTTTTTTCCTTAAATAACAGGTAAAAACAGGTTCTATTAAGCTGAAAGTGGTAACTGACAAATTACAAGACATGGGGAAAAAAATCCTAACAGGCAGTGTTAGTATCACCTTTTCTCACATCCAGCCCCTCACCTGGAACTTTCAACTTTTTACTATTCTCTTGATTTCATCAACTAGGGACATAAAAGCCTAATTTGTCTTAACTCTCCAATGTTCTGTCTGTAGAAAGAAGTTATTAGATGCCATTGGCTTGCCTCTTGAAGTGACTCCATTTCAAAGATATGTTGGTTTGTTTTATTATTTGTTCCCTGACACATTCATAAATTATAAAAACATTTCTAATACAAAAAGATGATCAATTAAAAAAAGGAAACGTCACCCTTCAAATCCGCATTCCAAATACCTCTCCACTCAGTCTCAGCAATAGCTTCCTCTCCTGCCGGATTCACAACACTGGGCATATAGAGGCAATAAACGTTTGTGGAAATAAATAACTTCTCTAAAAAGAGTCTCCATCCTGTCCTTCCTTATGTCTCACTGCTTTCCCGCATCAACACTTGACTTCAGTAAAGTAATTCTCCTTTCTGATGCCTAATCATGCCTTGTAAATTTTCACTTCCATGCCACTACACACCCTATTCTCTGCTACAACCCCCTACTTACTCCATCCCATGGAAGAATTATTTATTCTTACTCTTTAAGGTCCAGATCAAGTATCATCTCTTTTCATAAGCAATCCTTAAAACAAATTTCTCCTTAATGCAGAATTAACTATACACTCATCTGTGCCGTTTGGTGCCATAGAAACTTCCACTTATTCATTTATCACTTTGCAAAAATGATACTTATGTTTGTTCATGAACCCTTTTTAAATAGGACAGGGCATTTTTGAAATTAACATATGTTACAAATGGATTTTCTACTTACAGCTAGAAGCCTTTACCTAGCACTGACTTAAAGGACTAAGATTAGAATTTGAAAAATCAGCAATTTTATAGGAAAATGGTGATTATTCATTACAAAGCCAGATGTGACATACACACTAAAAAGGCATTTCAGAGAGGAGCAGTTTAAAATTAAAAAAGGGTTCAAAAAATGGGTGGAAGACCTAAATAGACATTTCTCCAAAGAAGACATACAGATGGCCAAGAGGCACATGAAAAGCTGCTCAACATCACTAATTATTAGAGAAATGCAAATCAAAACTACAATGAAATGTCACCTCACACCTGTCAGAATGGCCATCATCACAAAATCTACAAACAATAAATGCTGGAGAGGGTGTGGAGAAAAGAGAACCCTCTTGCACTGCTGGTGGGAATGTAAACTGGTACAGTCACTATGGATAACAGCATGGGTCAAAGAAAAAAGCACAAGGAAATTAGAGATAAATGAAAACAAAAACACAACATACTAAACCATGGGATACAATAAAAAGAGTGCTCATAGGGAAATGTATAGCTGTAGACACTTTTATTTTAAAAGAAGAAAAATTCTAATCAATAACATAACATTCTACTATAAAGCACTGGAGAAAAACAGCAAAAAAAACTTATTTAAAATAATGAGGGAAAATATAATAAAGGCTAGGTTAGAAATAAGTGAAATAGAGAATAAGAAAAATAATAGAGGAATTCAACAAAACTAAAAGTTGATTTTTTTAAATAATCAGCAACATTAACAAACATTTAGCTAGATTAATAGAGAGAGAAAGAGAGAGAGAGGGTAGTAAAATTACTAAAATCAGGAATAAAAGAGAAGACATCACTGCCAATTTTACAGAAAAATGTCATTGTAAGAGAATATATGCCAATAAATTAGATAATTTAGATGAAATGAACAAATTCTTACAGACACAAACTACCAAAATGGACTCAAAAAGAAATAGAAAATCTATATATGTTTATAATAAATAAAGAGATAGAGCTAGTAATCAGAATATTTCCACAATGAAAAGTCAAGACCCAGTAGGTAAATCCTAGCAACATTTAAAAAAGAATTAATACCAGTTCTTCATAAATTCTTCTAAAAAATAAAGGATCAGTAACCATTCTCCAACTCATGCTCTGATGACAGTATTATCCTAATACCCAAACTAGACAGACATCACAAGAAAACTTCACAACATATATCTTATGAATATAAATGCAAACATTCTAAAAAATAGTAGTGAACCAAATACAACAACATATGGAAAAAGATTATACAGTATGGCCAAGTATCTATCCCAGGAATGCAAGTTAGCTTTAACATCAGAAGAACAATTACTATAAAGCATCATACCAATAAAGGCAAAACCACATGATCATTTCAACAGAGAAAGGAAAAGTATTTGACAAAATCCAACAACGCTTTGTGATGAAAATGTTCAACAAATTCAGAAGAGAAGGGAGATTCCCCATCTTGATTTAAAGCAGCTGGGAAAACCTAGAACGAACATCATACTTAACAGAGAAAGACAATATGTTTTTGCCTAAGATCAAGAACAAGACAAGAGTATCTGTTCCCATCACTTCTATTCAACATTGTACTGGAGGGTCTAGCCAGGGAAGTTAGGCAAGAAAATAAAATAAAAGGCATCCAGATTGAAACAGTAAAAATATCCCTATTTTCATGTAGCACAGTGTATACAGAAAATCCTGAAGATCCACTAAAAATCTACTGGAACTAATAAAAGAGTTCAGCAAGGTTAAATGATATAAGATTAATATACAAAAATCAAATCCATTTCTATACTGTAAATTAATGAGCTGAGAACGAAATTAAGAAAATAATTCTACTTAGCAATAGCATCAAAAAGATAACATACTTGGGGGATCGAGGCAAGATGGCGGAAGAGTAAGACGCGGAGATCACCTTCCTCCTCACAGATACATCAGAAATACAGCTACACGTGGAACTTCTCCTATAGAACACCCACCGAACGCTGGCAGAAGACCTCAGACCTCCCAAAAGGCAAGAAACTCCCCACGTACCTGGGTAGGGCAAAAGAAAAAAGAATAAACAGAGACAAAGAATAGGGACGGGACCTGCACCAGTGGGAGGGAGCCGTGAAGGAGGAAAGGTTCCCACACACTAGAAGCCCCTTCGCGGGCGGAGACTGCGGGTGGCGGAGGGGG
>NC_041218.1:31692445-31694086 GCF_002837175.3 Physeter macrocephalus
GCCCCTTTGCTTCCTGGGGCGCGAGGAGAGGGGATTAAGGGCACCGTGTAAAGGAGCTCCAGAAACGGTCGCGAGCCGCGGCTGTCGGCGCGGACAGCAGAGACGAGCGTGGGACGCTAGGGTTGCTGCTGCCGCCACCAAGAGGCCTATTTGCGAGCACAGGTCACTCTCCACACCGCCCCTCCCGGGAGCTCGTGCAGCACGCCACTGTCGGGGTCCCGGGATCCAGGGACAGCTTCCCCGGGAGAACGCGTGGCGCGCCTCGGGCCGGTGCAGCGTCACGCCGGCCGCTGCCACCAAGAAGCTTGTGTGCGAGCACAGGTCACTCTCCACACCTACCCTCCTGGGAGCCTGTGCAGCCCGCCACTGCGAGGGTCCCGGGATCCAGGGACAACTTCCCCGGGAGAACTCACGGCGCGCCTCAGGCTGGTGCAATATCATGCCGGTCTCTGCCACCACAGGCTCGCCCTGCATCTGTACCCCTCCCTCCCCCCAGCCTGAGCCAGAGCCCCCGAATCAGTTGCTCCTTTAACCCTGTCCTGTCTGAGCGAAGAGCAGACGCCCTCCGGTGACCTACACGCAGAGGCGGGGCCAAGTCCAAAGCTGGACCCCAGGAGGTGTGTGAAAAAAGAGGAGAGGGGGAGGTCTCTCCCAGCAGCCTCAGAAGCAGCGGATTAAAGATCCACAATCAACTTGAAGTGCCCTGCATCTGTGGAATACCTGAAGAGACAGTGAATTATCCCAAGTTGAGGATGTGGACTTTGAGAGCAAGATATATTATTTTTTTCCCCTTTTTCTCTTTTTGTGAGTGTGTATGTGTGTGCCTCTGTGTGACATTCTGTCTGTATAGCTCTGCTTTCACCTTTTGTCTTAGGGTTCTGACCATCCCGTTTTTATTTACTTAAAAAATTTTCTGCTTAATAATTATTTTTTATTTTAATAACTTCATTTTATCCTACTTTATTTTATCTTCTTTCTTCCTTTCTTCCTTCCTTCCTTCCTTTCTTCCTTCCTTCCATTCTTCCTTCCTTCCTTTCTTCCTTCCTCCCTTCCTTTCTTTCTTCCTTCCTTCCTTCCTTCCCTCCCTCCCTCATTCCTTCCTTTCTTCCTTTTCTTTACTTTCCATTTTTTCTCCCTTTTATTTTGAGCTGTGTGGATTAAAGGCTCTTGGCGCTCCAGCCAGGCGTCAGGGCTGTGTTTCTGAGGTGGGAGAACCAACCTCAGGACACTGGTCCACAAGAGACCTCCCAGCTCCACGCAATATCAAATGGTGAAAATCTCCCAGAGATCTCCATCTCAACACCAAGACCCAGCTTCACTCAAGGACCAGCAACGAACAGTGCTGGACACCCTATCCCCAACAAAGAGCAAGACAGGTCTACAGCCCCATCCATTAGCAGAGAGGCTGCCTAAAATCATAATAAGGCTACCAACATCCCCAAACACACCACCAGACCTGGACCTGCCCACCAGAAAGACAAGATCCACCCTCATTAGGCAAGAAAAACAAGAGAAGGAAAAGACCTACAAGAACAACCGGAAACAATTCAGTAAATGGTAATACGACCATACATATCAATAATTACCTAAAATGTAAATGGATTAAATGCTCCCACCAAAGGACACAGACTGGCTGAATGG
>NC_041218.1:31696408-31703724 GCF_002837175.3 Physeter macrocephalus
CCCCCAGCCCCGCCCCCCATTCCCTGCATCTGTGCAGCGCTGTCCCCGCCTGAGCATCCCTCCCTCCTCGGAGCCCCTCCCCCTCGGCATCCGGGTGCAGTGGGTGAACCTTCCCCGTGGCCCAGGGCTGCGCTCGTTCCTCGCCACCTGTCCTCTGCCTCCACTCCTGGGGTCCTTGAGGATGGAGATGACACCCCCACGGGAGCGGTTCTGAACTAATCACTTGAGTTCATCAGGATTGGCTGGGACAAGCACGCAGCTCTCTGCTCACCTCCACGCTTTATCCGTCTTGTTCCACATCTTCAACGCCTTCCCTCTCTCTCTGTTCTCTCCAGCTGCTCCAATACTAACCATCCGCTAAGAACAAGCTCAATTCCCACCTCCTCCGTAAAGCCCTCCAGGACTACCCTCTGTTGATTCTTTTCCCTCTGAGATCCTAGAGCACGCTATACCAACCAGTTTTCAGGGGGAAATTCTTTGCCTCTCCTCCTGTGTGTTCATCTTTTCTCTCCAACTCGACTATAGCGTTCTTGAACGGAAATCAGTATTACCGAGTGACTGAATATACTTTTCACGAGTAAGAAAATCAACTTAGGATTTTTTAACTTTACAGTAATGCGAAAGCAATACGCATTCAGTAGAAACTACTTCGACTTTTGAATTTTGAGCTTTCCTCGGGCCCACCGTATGGGGAAAGACACTTCCTCCTGATGCTGGGTGGCAAAGCCCCAGCTCCCCACCAGCCACGCGACCACACCAGGAGACAGCGGATAGATGCAACCACCACGGACCCAGACAAGCACTCTGCTTGTCAGTACAGTAGTCAATAAATTACACGAGATGGTCAGCACTTTATTAAAAAATAGTCCTTGCATTAGATGATTTTGCCCAACTATAGGCTAACCTAGGTGTTCTGAGTGCACTGAATGTAGGTGAAGCTAAGCAGTGATGTTTGACACGTCAGGTGTATTAAATGCATTTTCAATTTATGATATTTTCAACTTACCATGGGTTTACTGGGACGTAACCCCATGGTAAGTTGAGGAAGATCTGTACAACAGAAGCAGCAGCCAAGGAACCAGTAGGAGAAATAATGGTTTTTATTTAAAGACAGTCACGGCATGGAAGCAACCTAAGTGTCCATCAACAGATGAATGGATAAAGAAGATGTGGCACATATATACAATGGAATATTACTCAGCCATAAAAAGAAATGAAACTGAGTTATTTGTAATGAGGTGGATAGACCTGGAGTCTGTCATACAGAGTGAAGTAAGTCAGAAGGAGAAAAACAAATACCGTATGCTAACACATATATATGTAATCTAAGAAAAAAAATGTCATGAAGAGATTAGTGGTAGGATGGGAATAAAACACAGACCTACTAGAGCATGGGCTTGAGGACGTGGGGAGGGGGAAGGGTAAGCTGTGACGAAGTGAGAGAGTGGCAGGGACATATATGCACTACCAAATGTAAATTAGGTAGCTAGTGGGAAGCTGCCGCATAGCACAGGGAGATCACCTCTGTGCTTTGTGGCCACCGAGAGGGGTGGGATAGGGAGGGTGCGAGGGAGGGAGACGCAAGAGGGAAGAGATATGGGAACATATGTATATGTATAACTGATTCACTTTGTTGTAAAGGAGAAACTAACACACTATTGTAAAACAGTTATACTCCAATAAAGATGTTAAAAAAAAAGATAACATACTTAAAAAATTTAACAAAACAAGTGTAAAACTTTTACTCTGAAAACTACAAAACATACTGAAATTGAAGACCATAATAAATAGAAAGACATATGTGTCCATGGATTGGAAAACAATATAGTTAAGATGGCAATACTCCTCAAAGTAATCTACAGATTTAACATAACCATTGTCAAATTCCCAACTCTTTTCTTTGTAGATATTGACAACCTGAAGTTAAACTTCCAAATGATCAAAATTCAAGCTACGGTAATAGCCAAATAGTCTTAATGAAGAAGGAAAAAGCTGGATGACTCATATTTCCCAATTTCAAAAAATTATAAAAAGCTACAATAATCAAAGGTAGTATGGTACTGGTGTAAGGATATCCATATCGACCTTTTCACTAAGTTAAAATAAAAGGAAGATCAACTTGAGTAAGTGAATATGTTGGATATTTAGACACAAAAATAGTAAACAACAAAGTAAAAATGCCCTCCAAGTGTAAAATGAATGTTCTACAAGCAATTCCTGTAGAATTGATGGGAATCCTCAGAAAATATATTTTAGAACTGTTTTTAAAATGTTTTGTTTTCATTAATTTATTTTCACTCTCTTTGATTGTTATTCAAGATATCTTAGAATACTTATAAGTCATAGAAATGAAAACAGTGGGTGTGACACTCTAGGTCCAGAACCCAAACGACAGGACGCTTTTACCTCGTGTCTCATGAAACAATCCCTTTGGTAGCCCTGTGGCTCAAAAGTGTCCGGCTATGTTGAGATAGCCATGTATGAGAGGCTATGACATCCAGGAGCTTGGTTTACCAATCACAGGTGTGTTCAACCTTCCAACCATTCCCAGACAAGAAGACAGATATGTGTGTAAAATCACCTTGAACACTCCAGACCATTCTGTCTGCTGGCTGAATCTTACCAAGTCTTCTCTCTGTATCATATAGAGCAAAAGCCTCATCCAGCTGAGCTGGGCCCCAAATTCCTGACCCATACAGTTATAAGGTATGAAAATATGGTAGTTGTTTTAAGCCCTAAATATTGGAGTAAGTTTTTACACAGCAATAGATAGCCAGAACATACAAACATCCTCATCTGAAGGCAGGCTACATCTTTTTGACACACTGCAATTTCAACAGATGTCAACATCTTTAAGAGTGAAGTTCTGCAAGAGCGCTGGTGAATGAGGCAAGGAGGTCCAAAATCACGCCTGAGGTCCTGGCCCCCTAGTCAGATTTTCTTTTCCTTGTGTCAGGGCAAAGGTACTACCAATAGTTCTCTGGATAAAGAAAATGACACGGCATAGAAATAGCTTTATTAATCATGATGATATTTTTGATTTATGATAATCTATCTCTTTCTTTAAGGGGAGGAGGGAGGCATAATGGGAAAAGTCCAGAAAACCAGTGTACCTTGTTCTTATTTTCGGTTTTTCATTGTTTGTTTGGTCTTGCTTTTTTTTTTTTTTCCAAAGAAAAACCAGAGGAATTAGTTTAGGTGACTGGCCCAAGGTGTACTGAGTGTTGATATTTGAACTAAGTACTGGATTTTACTTGGCATATTTACCTACGTTAAGGTAATCAAAATCTTAAATTTTGCTACAACATAATCTATTTTTTCCCTTACCTAAAGGCTAATCACTAATCATTCTGTTCTTATCAGCATTTATATGAAACATATATAAATTGTCTATGGAAAAAATATTATACCTGGATACACAAATGGAAGAAGGGGAATAACATCTGATACCTAAACTCAAGACTAGGCTTTAATAAGCAAAATATATTATATTTCTGTACCAGCTACTGAATTCAATAATTATGTTTCAATAATTATGTAGGGAGAGGAAGACTAGCAGTACCGTGGAGGGTCATTTGTTCCTTATTAAACAAAGGCCACTGGACGGATCAGTGAATCTTAGGATTCTTGAATCCTAAGAATCAGGGTGTGTGTGTGTGTGTGTGTGTGTGTGTGTGTGTGTGTGTGTGTGTGATGCTTTCTATGCTTAGTTTCTTCTATAAGGCACAACCACCATTTTCTACATATAGACATACCAGTCAGGGTCCTCCAATTAGGAAAGTTCCTTTATATTCTTTTGCAATAAGACTCTCAACCCTTTTTTAGTTTCAGAAGTTTTAGACTGGACTAAAGCTGCATCATTAAAAAGCAGGCTCTCAGCAACATAAACAATTGTCATCACTGAGAGGCAAGCTGGTAGCTTTGAATGACACACTGGCAATGGCAGCCAGCTGTCAGGAGAATGAGTACATCCTATGAGCATCTCCTTAATCCTTTGATAATATTTTCCATTTCATAAAATTAATTATTTATAGGGTAATAATTCACCTAAACTAAAAGTAATAAATATGAAATGCATCTTCCTCAGAGTACAGACACTGCTCACTCCAACAACACAATCAGACATTATAAAACTTATATCAAAAATAGCTTAAGTATTTATGTATTATTCACATTCCTTGATCTAGGATCTTGAGAGGAACACATAACAAATGAACTCAGATATCTATTATAACAAAGCCTTAAATACTAGCTGAAAAGTTAGTCAAGGAATCAAGAGTACAGTTTGAAACATCAACTTCCAAATTTTGATGGAAACTGCTTTTCTATAACCTCAGTCACAATAAGTTAGATTTCTTCTGTTTTATATTCATGTCCATTGTTCAAAAATGTTCTCTGATGAATATAAATGTCAATGTCTGCCCTAAGAGTCAGATATAAATTGTTTCTGTTTCTTTAATGACTGGAAGTGGCAGAGCTAACAACGCTAATGTAACACTTCAGAACTCTAGTGTCCTAGTGTACCCCTTACACATCAGACAAAATTGACCTCTTGATCCTTTCATGCATTTCTAGACTTTGAGTCTAAAAATCAATGGCTCTGTTTACTGTTTTGCCATTTACCTTCTTCTGTTATGACCTGATGTTCAGAGTCATCATCCTTCTGACAGTTGGTTCTCCTTGGATACAAAGTGTCACTACATATGTATAACTTTTTTTAAAAAAATTAATTTATTTATTTTTGGCTGTGTTGGGTCTTCATTGCTGTGCACCGGCTTTCTTTAGTTGCAGCAAGCAGGGGCTACTCTTCATTGCGGTGAGCGGCTTCTCATTGCGGTGGCTTCTCTTTGTTGCAGAGCATGGGCTCTAGGCATGCAGGCTTCAGTAGTTGTGTCATGCAGGCTCAGTAGTTGTGGCCCACGGGCTCTTGAGCGCAGGCTCAGTAGTTGTGGTGCACAGGCTTAGTTGCTCCACGGCATGTGGGCTCTTTCCAGACCAGGGCTCGATCCCACGTCCCCTGCATTGGCAGGCAGATTCTTAACCACTGTGCCACAGGAAGTCCCATATGTATAACTTTTTAACTCCTCTTTTAAACAAGCTCTCGTCTTGAAATCTAACCCAACTCTAGCATCTGGTTTACAAGTTTGGCATTTTAAGAGTCAAGGAAGGGTAAGAAAATCAAATAGAGAAATCTTGGTATGTACCAATTATACCCTAGCTGCTTTACATTTGTCATCTCCTTAATCCTCACAAGGCAACTTCAGTCTATCACTGTTCACATGTTTTACATATAAGGAAAGTGAACCTCACTATAATTAAATAGTATTAAATGGTAGAGTATAAAAACACTGTTCATCAAAAGAGCAAAAACACTTCTCAGTGATCAACTCCTGGGAACTTTGAACAAAATATGAAGATTGGATACAAAAAAATAACTGAAAAAAAGTACTTGCTTACTAAAAATTGAAATGTAAATCAACGTAACTTAATGAACAAAGCATTTTTTTTTTTTTTTTTTTTTTTTTTCCCGAACAAAGCATTTTAATAGACCCAAACTAATACTTCCAATTGTATTCGTCTTCATACCTGAAATCCCATATTCATGGAGATAATATGTGAAATTACCCTAGGAAGTTATTAAGAATAATCAGTGAGTACTAGGAACCTGACACCTCAAGAGAGACTTAACAGAAAATCATTCCACTTTGCTCATGTAGAAGTGAAATACAAACTCCTATACATCTTGCCTCTGCATGGGATTAATTAACTAGCTTTTAATAGAATTAAATAAGTTGCAGTATGGAAACAAAGCATTATTAATTATTAAAATAGCATTTTATTATAAGCATAACATTCAAATGTAGTATTTAGATACAGAATTTTCATAAACAATGATAATTCTAATATGTACACACATATATGTATTATATATATATATATATATTCAGTGTGTAAATGTGACAGCCAATACATACTGACTCATGAGGGCTAATGTTTAATCTTCAGAAATTTTGAAAGTTTCTTGTTAAAGACAACTATTATTAAAAACTAAATTATATAAACTTATAATTGAATTATAGTAAATATGAAGGTAGTTCATATTAAAAATATCATTTCCTGATTATTTTATCATGTTACTATTATATAAGTTCTTGAGATTATTTACATCTCTTGTCTCTGTGTGGCAGAAATACCACATAATTATTTGCTGCTGTACTTGCTGTCCAACTTCACGCTGTGATGTCACATTTACAGCTTGAAATTGGCTATGAGAGTATTTCAACCATCAAAATAAGCAAACACTAAGAATCAAGGCTAGGGACTTCCTTGGTGGTCCAGTAGCAAAGAATCCGCCTTCCAATGCAGGGAGGCGGGTTCAATCCCTGGTTGGGGAACTAAGATTCCACATGCCACAGAGTAACTAAGCCCATGCGCCTCACTGAGACAGCCCACCTGCCACAAACTACAGAGCCCACGTGCTCTGGAGCCCACGCATCACAACTAGAGAAAGAAAACCCACACGCCACAACTAGAGAGAAGCCCAAGCTCTGCAATGAAGATCCTGTGTGACGTAACGAAAGATCCTACATGCCTCAAAGAAGATCCGATGCAGCCAAAAAAATAAGGAAAATAAATAAAATATATTTTTTAAAATCAAGACTAATTTTTCTGGAGAGTAAGTTGTTGAACACTTACCAGTATACTGCTATATATAGTTATGTGGTTTTTTCATTCATCTCAATGATCCCTCAGTTGATAACTGTTTTAAGAAGCTGCTTTTAGATCTGCACTCAAATGAGTTTTCTAAGCCTATGATGCAAAACTCGATAGATTTACTCCTGTTCCCAACCCAGCTGACATCTGCAAACTACCCTTAAGCAATCAGTCCTGAATGCAGCTACCCTGTAGGCAGACAAATCTACAGATCAGGGAAAGAGAAAGAAAAGGCTGAGCCAAGCATGCTCTGCAACTTCTCTCAAAATCAGAGTATCATTTAGTTTATGTTTGGCTGCTTGTCACAGAAAAATACAAACTATCAATTGATAAACACGACAGATCCTACATTACAGCCACTTGGATGTAAGTGTTCCATGAATGCTACAGCTCTGTTTGACTTGCTGTTCCACCATTCTGAACAAGACATGACCCTCCTAAATATGAGTCACAATGACAGCAAGACCACCATCTCATCTGCATTCAGCCAGCAGCAAGAGAAATGAAAGGAAAAGAGCCCACCCTCTGTATTTGTTTTTTTTTTTTTTTTTTTTTTTTTTTTGTGGTATGCGGGCCTCCCTCTGCCGTGGCCTCTCCCGTTG
>NC_041218.1:31703782-31723742 GCF_002837175.3 Physeter macrocephalus
TGTGGGATCCTCCCAGACCGGGGCGCGAACCCGGTTCCCCTGCATCGGCAGGCGGACGCGCAACCACTGCGCCACCAGGGAAGCCCCCACCCTCTGTATTAAGGAGACTTCTCAAAATACCACTCAACTCTTCCCATCTCATCAATGAAAACAGGCACATGGCCACAATTATTGCAATACAAAGTGGTACATTTAGTCTTTCAGTCAGACACTGATGCTTGAGGTAAATTTTATGTTCCATTACTAATAATGAGAGAGTGAATAGAGGATCTTAGTAGTACTCACCAATTACATAATTAACTGAATGGGAAGAGAGGTCAGAAATGTCAATGTAGCTGAATGCTACTCTAGAAACATAAGGCATGGTAAATCATCGTCTACCATAACCTCTGCTTTCTTACTCCTTGAATCCATTATGATGAAGGCAGTAGAACTCTCACTTATAAAAGTGTATGTAAAAAGACTGCAAAGCAATTGCAAGGGACACCACAAAAAATGTAAAGAATTGTACAAAACTAAATAATTCTAATTACTTTGTAATTAGTCATTGGACTTAGACATGGGGGAATGGGTAATCATGTATCCCTACAAAACATTTCATATTTAACATAAAAATTAATTAAATGAAACCTCAGTTCCTACGACCAATTTGGAAGAAAGATCTACATTGTAAGAAGGCTAAAGTATAGTACCTTCTAAAGAAAAAAATGTAACTTGACCACACTAATTACCAGTTGTCTATAAAATTGGGTTTAAAAAGCATGACCGACATAAATCTTTAAGAATCTGCTATAATAAATGGATAAAAATTATCTGTAAATCTAGTTATTGTTAGCTAAATTTGCTTTTCTGAAAAAACTGAGGATGTTTACAGTGTTTATTCTTAAGTAGTTTAATCATTATTATAACATGCATTTGTGTAACAAACACTTTTCTTGTAAGTACCATTCTAATCCTTGTCTAAATTTCTGCAAATTTGAAACACTAATGTCTGAATTAATGAGATTTACTCTAAATTATAATTTTTGCAAGGACACAGAAAGTTTCATCATCAGTAATGGAAGAATATTGAATATGCTTTAATATCTCTTCTTAATGTGACTTTGCAGTGTTTTTGTAAGCACCAATGCAGAGACACAACATTATATGATTAAGTTAGCGTGTTTTAAACATTTTGATTTTTTTTTCTGAACAGCAATAAATCAGCATGTTTCTAGATAATGCTGAGGAAGAGTAATATCTATCTACAAAACAAAAGTTTTAACATTTGCCTAATATTATGCCCTTGCTATAAAATTTCCTTTCCATTCAACTTCAGCATAGGAATCATTTTTTTTTTTTTTTTGTGGTACGCGGGCCTCTCACTGTCGCGGCCTCTCCCGTTGCGGAGCACAGGCTCCGGACGCGCAGGCCCAGCGGCCACGGCCCACGGGCCCAGCCGCTCCGCGGCACGTGGGATCCTCCCGGACCGGGGCACGAACCCGGTTCCCCTGCATCGGCAGGCGGACGCGCAACCACTGCGCCAGCAGGGAAGCCCAGGAATCATTTTTAATCAGAGAAAATAAGCATGAAAACCAAATGCAAAGCAGCAGAGGCTCACAGTGAATGTTTGTTCTAATGAGAATTTAACTTCTGCTTTTGTCAGATAATTAAGTTCTTAAAGCTATAACTGACTATTAAGCCAAGGAAAAGTCCAAGAAAAGCTATAATAAATTCCTCCAGGAATCTAGAAAAGAATTTCCCTATAACTTTTGTGCATTTTCTCATTGTTAAAGAGGTCATAGTTTCTCTGGAGCCAGAAGTACACCCACATTGCATGCCTCATCAATTCTGAGTCTGTGTACAGACCTGCAATTAATATCTAGGATGATGTTAGAAACACTAACAAAAACTCACTTGATCTAGCAAAGCTCATATGTTGAGCCTTCAAGGTTAAACTAGTCTAATTAAACGTGGTGGTGAATTTTAAATTACTTTTGCATCCATTCTTCTACCCTCCAGACATTGTTCAAAAGACCTGAATGTTAACACTATCTTCAGGCTGCCTTTTAATGGCATAAACCTTACATAGAGTGGGACAGCTCATGCAAAAAAACAGAACCAGTCAAACCACCTAATGTCATGAGAAATGATTAATTTGTTTCCTTGAACAAGAGAACAGATAAGCATTTGGTTGACCTAATCCATTGAGGATCACTGGGATGGGTTTTTTCCCCTAAACGGTTTTCAGAACCTTGAACACAATACTTCAATTCAGGTGTGGTTATAGGGGGAAAAAAAGAATACACTGAAGATGGGTTTTTAAATACTATACGTTTCTATAATTTGCTCTTAAGTAGATTTAGATTGTGATGATGGATCAAAATCAGATACCAAAGAAAGAATATGCTATGAAGTTGGAAATCAGTTTAGAATCTTACGGAAACTAAAATTGTCAGATGATACTCCTTCTTACTTCTCATTTGGATTAAGTAGGATCCTCACACACTGAAGTTTTACTGGATTCCTGAGTGTTTGAGGTAGATACTGATGTGACATTGAACTAATACCAGGGTTGCTGTGGAGTTGAAAGATAGAGGAAAAATAATATCAAAATCTAGGCATAGACTACTGGCTTCCACTTAAAATGAAGAGAGTAGGAAATATCATTGCTCCCATGTAACAACAAGAAAAAGGTGGATAATCTACAAAATCATAACTTTTCTTGAAAATGTCTAAGAACTGAGATGGGAGGACAGCCAACTTGCTTAAAATTTAAGGAAATACAGGCACCTCCAAGGAAACATAGCACATGGTCAGACTCATGTTAAGCAAAGCACTGGAGGAAGACCAGGCTGCCATGCCAGCAGTTAAGAATTCATATATATATGTATATATATACAAATTGTTAAAAGTTGAGTATGAATCAGGGTGATTGTATAGAAATCCCTTAGATCTGTAGACATAATGGTAGTTATTAACCCAATCCCAGACTCTTCTCCACAGAACATCACTGAACGTTCAGGAGAAAGAATGTGGGCAGGGTGGGTATTGGATAAGACCTCCATCATTGGTGCCTGATTGGGGAAGGGGAGTGGACACTACTGTAGGAAAGGCATAAAGCCCTGCAGAAAGCCCCTTCTGGATGATCACTCAAGGATAAAAGCTTTAAGCTGCCATGGAAAGGGAAACAAATTTGTCATACCAAAGGCAAATGTCAAGACCCACTGCAGCTGGGGAGTGGGAAGCAACATAATTCTACCAATGAGAAAGTGGCATAAAACTACCCTTGTCCAGACTACAAGATAACTCCTACCATTAAGGGAAACTGTGAAGTCCATTACAGAGATCTAGGGACTCAGGGCCTGCCTGTGTCTGAGTCTGGACCAGGACAACAGAGTATAACTCCATTCCAGTACAGGCTAGCAAACAAGGTAACAGCCTTCTGCTGGGGGAAGAACAAAAGCATGAGACAGGCCCTCTCTGAAAGAATCATGAGAAAAAGCTTAAAATGAGTATGAAACCGAACAAGAAAAACCCTTCAGCAATCCAGACCTCTCCTTGTATACTAGTTAACACTAAATAAATTATAAAGCCAGCTGTACACCCAAGTAAACATAATAACAGCAACACTCAAATTTAGGTCAACCTCTGACTACATCAATTCAATTCCCCCAGTGTAAAGTCATAAGACACAATGAGCCATGCCTATACTCAGGCTTAAATAAAAATTACCTCAGTCTCTATTTTTCAACATATGATGTCTAACTTTCAATCAAATATTATAGGACACATTAAAAAGCAAGAAAAAAATGACCTACTATGAAGAGGCAAAGCACTTAACAGATTCAGACTTAGATATGGGCACAACTATTAGAACTACCAGATAAAGAGTTTAAAATAATTATAATTAACATAAAGACACTAGTAGAGAAGATGTACAATGTGTATGATGAAAGGCATAAATGAGAAATTGAAACTATGAGAATAAAATTCTAACAGTTTTAGACGTAGAATATCTAAACTTTAAACACCGAAGATAAACAGAAAGTTTTGGAGAGCAGTCCCACCCACTGCGCCCAGAATGGAGCCCGCTTTTCTGCAGAGCTGGAACTCCTGGCTCAGGGTCTCTTCCCTCCGCCATCACTGAACTGCCCTGGAGCCCAAGAGGAGGGCAGCCTCACTGAGGCTGCTGGCTCTGGAGGGGCCACACCAGCCGAAGCCACGACATCCTGGGGACAGCAGGCTGGAACCCTCAGTAATGTTTTCAATAGAGGCTGCACTGATTTACATTCTTAGCAACAATGCAGGCCACACCGCACAGCAAGGGGGAACCTAGTTCCCTGACCAGGGAATGAACCCACACCCCCTGCAGTGGAATCGCAAATTCCCAACCACTTGACTGCCAGGGAAGTCCCTGTCCTTTATTATAAAAAGAGGAGCTTCAAGATGGCAGAAGAGTAAGACTCAGAGATCACCTTCCTCCCCACAAATACATCAGAAATACATCTACATGTGGAACAGCTCCTACAGAATACCTACTGAATGCTGGCCTCAGACCTCCCAAAAGGCAAGAAACTACCCACGTACCTAGATAGGGCAAAAGATAAAAGAAAAAACAGAGACAAAAGAACAGGGAAGGGACCTGCACCTAGGGGAGGGAGCTGTGAAGGAGGAAAGGTTTCCATACACTAGGAAGCCCCTTGGTGGGCAGAGACTGCAGGTGGCGGAGGGGGGAAGCTTCGGAGCCACAGAGGAAAGGGCAGCAACAGGGGTGCAGAGGGCAAAGTGGAGAGATTCCCGCACAGAGGATTGGTGCCAACCAGCACTCACCAGCCCAAGAGGCTTGTCTGCTCACCCACGAGGGCAGGTGGGGAATGGGAGCTGAGGCTTGGGCTTTGGAGGTCTGATCCCAGGGAGAGGACTGGTGTTGGCTGTGTGAACACAGCCTGAAGGGGGCTAGTGCACCACAGCTAGCTGGGAGGGAGTCCGGGAAAAAGTCTGGAGCTGCTGAAGAGACAAGACACTTTGTCTTGCCTGTTTCCTGGTGCATGAAGAGAGGGGATTAAGAGTACTGCTTAAAGGAGCTCCAGAGACGGGCGTGAGCCTTGGCTATCAGTGCGGACCACAGAGACGGGCATGAGACGCTAAGGCTGCTACTGCAGCCACCAAGAAGCCTGTGTGCAAGCACAGGTCACTATCCACACCTCCCCTCCAGGGAGCCTGTGCAGCCCGCTACTACCAGGGTCCCGTAATACAGGGAAAACTTCCCCGGGAGAACACATGGCATGCCTCAGGCTGGTGAAATGTCACGCTGGCCTCTGCCACCACAGGCTCGCCCCACATTCTGTACCCCTCACTGCCCCCAGCCTAAGTGACCCACAGGCCCCAAATCAGCTGTGCCTTTAACCCCGTCCTGTCAGGGTAGGGAAAGACACCCTAAGGTGACACTACACGCAGAGGAGGGGCCAAATCCAAAGCGGAACCCCAGGAGCTGTGCAAACAAAGAAGAGAAAGGGAAATCTCTCCCAACAGCCTCAGGAGCAGTGGATTATATCTCCACAATCATCTTGAAGTGCCCTGTATCTGTGGAATACCTGAACACACAAGGAATCATCACAAACTGAGGAGATGGACTTTGGGAGGAACGATATTTTTTTTTTTCCCTTTTTCTCTTTTTGTGAATGTGTATGTGTATGCTTCTGTGGGTGATTTTGTCTGTATAGCTTTGCTTTTACCATTTTTCCTAGGGTTCTATCAGTCCGTTTTTGTTGTTGTTGTTGTTGTTTTTAGTATAGTTTTTAGCGCTTGTGACCATTAGTGGATTTGTGTTTTGGTTTGGTGGCTCTCTTCTTTCACTCTTTCTTTTTTTTTTATTACTTAACAAAATTGTTTTTTAATAATTATTTTTTATTTTAATAACTTTTAAAATTTTATTTTATCTTACTTTATCTTCTTCTTTCTTGCTTTCCTTTTTTTCTCCCTTTTATTCTGAGCCGAGTGGATGACAGGCTCTTGGTGCTCCACCCAGGCATCAGGGCTGTGCCTCTCAGGTGGGAGAGCCAAGTTCAGGACATTGGTCCACAAGAGACCTCCCAGCTCCATGTAATATCAAACAGCGAAAATCTCCCAGAGATATCCATCTCAACGCCAAGACCCAGCTCCACTCAATGACCAGCAAGCTACAGTGCTGGACAGCCTATGCCAAACAACTAGCAAGACAGAAACACAACGCCACTCATTAGCAGAGAGGCTGCCTAAAATCATAATAAGGCAACAGAAACCCCAAAACACACCACAAGACATGGACCTGCCCACCAGAAAGACAAGATCCAGCCTCATCCATCAGAACACAGGCAATAGTCCCCTCCACCAGGAAGCCTACACAACCCACTGAAACAACCTTAGCCACTGGGGACAGACACCAAAAACAACAGGAACTACGAACCTGCAGTCTGTGAAAAGGAGACAACAAACACAGCAAGTTAAACAAAATGAGAAGACAGAGAAACACACAGCAGATGAAAGAGCAAGGTAAAAACCCATCACACCTAACAAATGAAGAGGAAATAGGCAGTGTACTTGAAAAAGAATTCAGAATAATGATAGTAAAGATGATCCAAAATCTTGGAAATACAATGGAGAAAATACAAGAATCGTTTAACAAGGACCAAGAAGAACAAAAGAGCAAACAACAGTGATGAACAATACATTAAATGAAATTTAAAAATCTCCAGAAGGGATCAAGAGCAGAATAACTGAGGCAGAAGAATGGATAAGTGACCTGGAAGATAAAATATTGGAAATAACTACTGCAGAGCAGAATAAAGAAAAAAGAATGACAAGAATTGAGGACAGACTCAGAGACCACTGGAACAACATTAAACGCACCAATATTCGAATTATAGGGGGTCCCAGAAGAAGGAAAAAAAAAGTAATGGACTGAGGAAATATTTGCAGAGATAATAGTTGAAAACATCCCTAATATGGGAAAGGAAAGAGTTAATCAAGACCAGGAAGCACAGAGAGTCCTGAAGAAGGGGAAAAAACTACAACCAAGATTACTCTACCCAGCAAGGACCTCATTCAGATTCGACAGAGTAATTAAAACTTTTACAGAGAAGCAAAACGTAAGAGAATTCAGCACCACCAAACCAGCTTTACAACAAATGCTAAAGGAACTTCTCTAGGCAGGAAACACAAGAGAAGGAAAAGACCTACAATAACAAACCCAAAACAATTAAGAAAATGCTAATAGGAACATACAATTCGATAATTACCTTAAATGTAAATATTAAATGCTCCAACCAAAAGACAGAGACTGGCTGAATGGATACAGAATCAAGGCCCGTATATATGCTGTCTACAAGAGACCCACTTCAGACCTAGGGACACATACAGACTGAAAGTAAGGGGATGATTGACCTTACTTGATATTTATAGCACATTCCATCCCCAAAAAACAGAACACACATTCTTTTCAAGTGCTCATGGAACATTCTCCAGGAGAGATCATATCTTGGGTTCCAAATCAAGCCTTGGTAAATTTAAGAAAATTGAAATCATATCAAGTATCTTTTCCAAACACAAGACTATGAGACTAGATACCTATTACAGGAAAAAAATCTGTAAGAAATACAAACACATGGAGGCTAAAAAACACACTGCTTAATAACCAAGAGATCAAACAGAAAGCTGGAGTAGCATTTCTCATATCAGACAAAATAGACTTTACAACAAACACTATTACAAAAGACAAAGAAGGACACTACATAATGATCAAGGTATCGATCCAAGAAGAAGATATAACAATTGTAAATATTTATGCACCCAACATAGGAGCACCTCAATACATAAGACAAATACGAACAGTCATAAAAGGGGACATCAACAGTAACACAATCATTACAGGGGAATTTAAGACCCCACTTTCACCAATGGACAGATCATCCAAAATGAAAATAAATAAGGAAACACAAGCTTTAAATGATACATTAACCAAGAGATCACTGAAAAAATTAAAGAGGAAATCAAAAAATACCTAGAAAAAAATGAGAATGAAAACACGACCACCCAAAACCTATGGGATGCAGCAAAAGCAGTTCTAAAGGGAAGTTTATAGCAATATAGTCTTACCTTAAGTAAGAGGAAGTTTATAGCAATACAATCCTACCTCAAGAAACATCTCAAATAAACAACTAAACCTTACACCTAAAGCAATTAGAGAACGAAGAACACAAAAACCCAATGTTAGCAGAAGGAAAGAAATCATAAAAATCAGATAAGAAATAAATGATAAAGAAATGAAGGAGGGGGGCTTCCCTGGTGGCGCAGTGGTTGCGCGTCCGCCTGCCGATGCAGGGGAACCGGGTTCGCGCCCCGGTCTGGGAGGATCCCACATGCCGCGGAGCGGCTGGGCCCGTGAGCCATGGCCGCTGAGCCTGCGCGTCCGGAGCCCGTGCTCCGCAACGGGAGAGGCCACAGCAGAGGGAGGCCCGCATACCACAAAAAAAAAAAAAAAAAAAAAAAGAAATGACTGCCTTGGCTATTCGGGGTCTTTTGGGCCTCCATGCAAATTTTAAGATTTTGTGTTCTAGTTCTGTAAAAAATGCCATTGGTAATTTGATAGGGATTGCACTGAATGTGTAGATTGCTTTGGGTAACATAGTGATTTTCACAGTATTGATTCTTCCAATCCAAGAAAATGGTATACCTCTCCATTTGTTGGTATCATCTTTAATTGCTTTCATCAGTGTCTTATAGTTTTCTGCATACAGGTCTTTTGTCTCCCTAGGTAGGTTTATTTCTAGGTATTTTACCCTTTTTGTTGCAATGGTAAATGGGAGTGTTTCTTTAATTTCTCTTTCAGATTTTTCATCATTAGTGTATGGGAATGCATGAGATATCTGTGCATTAATTTTGTATTGTGCAACATTACCAAATTCATTGATTAGGTCTAGTATTTTCCTGGTGGTATCTTTAGGATTCTCTATGTATAGTTTCATGTCATCTGCAAGCAGTGACAGTTTTAATTCTTCCTTTACAATTTGGGTTCCTTTTATTTCTTTTTCTTCTCTGATTGCTGTAGAAAAAACTTCCAACCAACAAAAGCCCAGGATCAGATGGCTTTACAGGCGAATTCTATCAAACATTTAGAGAAGAGCTAACACTTATCCTTCTCAAACTCTTCTAAAATATAGCAGAGGGGGGAAAACTCCCAAACTCATTCTACAAGGCCACCATCACCCTGACACCCAAAACCAAAGATGTCACAAATAAGGAAAAATACAGGCCAATATCATTGATGAACACAGAAGCAAAAAATCTCAACAAAATACTAGCAAACAAAATCCAACAGCACATTAAAAGGATCATACACCATGATCAAGTGGGGTTTATCCCAGGAATGCAAGGATTCTTCAATATGCGCAAATCAATCAATGTGATACACCATGTTAACAAACTGAAAGAGAAAAACCATATGATCATCTCAAAAGATGCAGAGAAAGCTTTTGACAAAATTCAACACCCATTTATGATAAAAACCCTGCAGAAAGTAGGCATGCAGAGAAATCTTTGGACAAAATTCAACACCCATTTATGATAAAAATCCTCCAGAAAATAGGCATAGAGGGAACTTGCCTCAACATAATAAAGGCCATATATGACAAAACCACAGCCAACATTGTTCTCAATGGTGAAAAACTGAAAACTTTTCCACTAAGATCAAGAACAAGACAAGGTTGCCCACTCTCACCATCATTATTCAACATAGCTTTGGAAGTTTTAGCCACAGCAATCAGAGAAGAAAAAGAAATAAAATGAATCCAAATCAGAAAAGAAGAAGTAAAGCTGTCACTGTTTGCAGATGACATGACACTAGACATAGAGAATCCTAAAGTTGCAACCAGAAAACTACTAGAGCTAATCAATGAATCTGGTAAAGAAGCAGGATACAAAATTAATGTACAAAAATCTCTTGCATTCCTATACACTAATGATGAAAAATCTGAAAGTGCAATTAAGAAAACACTCCCATTTACCATTGCAAGAAAAGGAATAAAATATCTAGAAATAAACCTACCTAAGGAGACAAAAGACCTGTATGCAGAAGATTATAAGACACTGATGAAATAAATTAAAGATGATACAAACAGAGAGATATACCATGTTCTTGGATTGGAAGAATCAACATGTGAAAAAGACTATACTACCAAAAGCAATCTACAGAATCAATGCAATCCCCATCAAACTACCAGTAGCATTTTTCACAGAACTAGAACAAAAAATTTCACAATTTGTATGGAAACACAAAAGACCCCAAATAGCCAAAGCAATCTTGAGAAAGAAAAATGGAGCTGGAGGAATCAGGCTCCCTGACTTCAGATTATACTACAAAGCTCCAGTCATCAAAACAGTATGGTACTGGCACAAAAACAGGAATATAGATCACTGGAACAGGATAGAAAGCCCAGAGATAAACTCACGCATATATGGTCACCTTATCTTTGATAAAGGAGGGAAGAATATACAGTGGAGAAAAGACAGCCTCATCAATAAGTGGTGCTGGGAAAACTGGACATCTACATGTAAAAGAATGAAATTAGAACACTCCCTAACACCATACACAAAAATAAACTCAAACTGGATTAAAGACCTAAATGTAAGGCCAGACACTATCAAACTCTTAGAGGAAAACATAGGCAGAACACGAAATAAAACAAAAATAAACAAATAGGACCTAATGAAACTTAAAATCTTTTGCACACCAAAGGAAACTATAAAGAAGATCAAAAGACAACCCTCAGAATGGAAGAAAATATTCACAAATGAAGCAACTGACAAAGGATTATCTCCAAAATTTACAAGCATTTCATGCAGCTCAATATCAAAAAAACTAGCAACCCAACCCCAAAATGGACAGAAGACCTAAATAGACATTTCTCTAAAGAAGATATACAGATTGCAAACAAACACTTGAAAGGATGTTCAACATCACTAATCATTAGAGGAACACAAATCACAACTACAATGAGGTGTCACCTCACACCAGTTTGAATGTCCGTCCTCTAAAAATCTATAAACAATAAATGCTGGAGCGGGTGTGTAGAAAAGATAACTCTCTTGCACTGTTGGTGGGAATGTAAATTGATACAGCCACTATGGAGAACAGTATGGAGGTTCCTTAAAAAACTCAAAATAGAACTACCATATGACCCAGCAATCCTACTACTGGGCATATACCCTGAGATAACCATAATTCAAAAAGTGTCATATATCACAGTATTCAATGCAGCTTTATTTATAATAGCCAGGACATGGAAGCAACCTAAGTGTCCATCAACAGATGAATGGATATAGAAGATGTGATCCATATATACAATGGAATATTAGTCAGCCAGAAAAAGAAATGAAATTGAATGATTTGTAGTGAGGTGGATGGACTTAGAGTCTGTCATACAGATTGAAGTAAGTCAGAAAGAGAAAAACAAATACCGTATGCTAACACATATATATGGAATCTAGGGGAAAAAAAAAAGGTCACGAAGAACCTAGTGGCAAGACAGGAATAAAGACACAGACCTACTAGAGAATAGACTTGAGGATATGGGGTAGGGGAAGGGTAAGCTGGGACAACGTGAGAGAGTGGCAACGACATATATACGCTACCAAATGTAAAATAGATAGCTAGTGGGAAGAAGCTGCGTAGCACAGGGAAATCATATCAGTGCTTTGTGACCACTTAGAGGGGTGGGATAGGGAGGGTGGGAGGGATGGAGATGCAAGAGGGAAGAGATATGGGGATACGTCTATATGTATAATTGATTCCCTTTGTTATAAAGCAGAAGCTAACACACCATTGTAAAGCAATTATACTCCAATAAACATGTTAAAGTAAACAAATAAATAAAGAGAAAGTTTTGAAGGCAATGAGAGAAAAAGGTGCATTATGTTCAAAGGAATGGTGACAAGAATTACATCTGACTTCCTGTTAGAAAATATGAAAGTCAGAGTACAATGAATTGGAATGATTAAAGTGCTTGTAAAAAATCTGTCAATCCTGAATTCTAAATTTAGTGAAAATATTCTTCAAAAATGCAGAAGCCATAATGGCAGCTTTAGACAAATAAAAAGTACTATAATTCATTAGCAACAGCTTTATACTTCAAGAAATGTTAAAGAAAATTCTTCAGCCATAAGGAATATTATAAAAGACAGACATCTAAACAAAGAAATAAATACTTAAAATAAATATAAATATACTAGACATTTTTTCTTATTTTAATTTCAATAACGTATTATTTCCTGTCTATAGAAAAATTAGGAGGAATATAATTAGGTTCATAGTGTTCAAGATTAAAATATTTTATAAAGGCACAAAAAATGGAAGTAATTGCATACCTATTGGTGTAGGGTTCTTATACTATATCTGAAGTAGTATAATATCATTTAAAGAGAGACTGCAGTTAATTAATATTATAAACACTGACAACAGTTGAAACATAAAAATTAGCTATAAATAATAAGCCATAGTGGGGGTTAAATGTAATCATAAAAATAATCAAGAGCAGGCAGAAAAAGGAGAGAATGGAACAGAGAACTGACAGAACATATTAAAAAAACTAGGAAAATGGTAGATTTTAATCCAACCACATCAATTAGTGTAAGGAATATTATTGGTCTAAATACAGGGACTGTAAAATTGTATGAAGTAGCAAGACCCAAATATATACTCTTTATAAGAAACTAAGTTAAAGAATACAATATATTTAAAATAAAGAATAAATAACCTTATATGATGTAAGTCCTAATTAAAGAAAAATAAGAGAGGGAGTGATAATGGTAATACAAGACAAAATATATTTCAGAATAAGGAATATTACCAGAGTAAAGAGAAACACTGCATCATGTATAGAGAAAATACACCAAGAACACATAAAAGTTGTAAATGTGTATAAATTTAACAGTAGAGTTTCAAAGTACATGAAGCAGAAAAAACTGATAGAACTCAAGGGAGACATAAAAAATACAATTATTGTTGAGGTTGCAACACTCCATTACAGCAATAGAAAAAGTAGACAAAATCAGTAAGAATGTAAAAGATCTGAATAACACTACCAAAGAAATTGACTTAATTGAAAACTGATAACACTGCAAAACAGCAGCAAAATAGATCTTTTCTCAAGAGCACATGGAATATTCACAAAAGTAGACAACATTCTAAGCCATTGAAAAAGCTCGAAAAGTTTAAAAAAGAATACAATGTATAGTCTCTACTATAACATAATTAAATCAGAGTCAAAATATATAATTCCCAATATTTTGAATTTTAAAATATTTAAATAGAAAGAAAATTAAAGTATAAAATTTAAATATGTGTGACACAGTTAACATAGTGCTTAATATACAGCATTAAGTGCTTATTTTATGATTATATTAGAAAGGAAGAATGGTTTCAAATCAATGAAGTTTCTACCTTATAAAACTTTAAAAGAAGAACAAATCAAACCAAAAGCAAGCAACAACAAAAACAATAGAGAAAAGTAGAAATCAATGAATTTATTAAAAAAGAAGAAAATTAGAGAAAATCAATACAAACAAAAGCTGATTATTTGAAAGAGAACAAGGAAAATGGTAAAAAAAAAAATATAGCAATCAATCAAGAAAAAATGAAACAAAATAAAAGTTACCAGTGTCAGGAAAGAAATACACTGCACTCTATACTCACTAAAAGCTCTACAATCATTTAAAGTGTAATACAGAATGATAACAAAAAATGTATGCCTCAAATTCTGAGAATTTAGATGAAATGGACAAATTTCTTGGAAGACACAAACTACCAAGCTTACTTTATAATAAGTGCATCATCTGAACAGTCCTATATATGTTAAAGAAATTAAATGTGTAATTTAAAAACCTCCAAATGGTCTCCAGATAACTGTTTCACAGCAGTGTTTAAACTTTACCAAGATCACTTTAAATGGACATCCAGAATTGAGAATCCCTGCTCTGGGCTCTTCATCAATTATGGATGGGGGTAATTAGTGAGCCATGCAGTGATCATCAGAATTATTGAAATATTTTGGAGTAGCTGGGCTGGTCCACTAATTTCAAAAAATGAAGCCAAGGCATTTGTTTCAGGATAGAACTAGCAGGCTAAATTGACAAGTAAGAATGTTCCAGGGTATTTCACTGCATCAATGGTTTTCAAGCAAGGATGCAATACAGTAAGAACCTCTAGGGGTGACACACAGGCATCAGTAATTTTTAAGCTCTCCAGGTGTTTTCAATACATAGTCAATTTTGAGAAATACTGAGCTGAAAGGTGGAGAATTTTAATGAGTTTAGAGTTAAATCATCTTTATAAACACAGATTAGTAACATGTTTTAAAAGGCAGTATTTTATATTAGAAAGCCTTCCTTACCTCAGTTATAAAAAAAAAGCATCAACTTGACTACATGCTTCCCACAGACTGAGAAGAGAAGCTATCAGACTAAACGTCCCTGCCCAACTATCTACTTAATATTCCAAGAGTCCCTTTCCCTGTGAGAATCCTGCCACAGACACAGCTCAATGAATGTCAAGGGATTCCATGTCAGATACAATCAAAATAAAAACATGATAGCAGTGCCATAGCACAAATAGCAAAACAAAAGATCATGAAGGTAAGAAGCAATGCAACAAGGGAAAAAAGAAAACATGCAAATATTCTAATCCGTGTTTACAAAACCAAGCGTGCATTCAATGTAAAACAATAAATAAAGAATTCAAGTTATTAAAAATGAGCAAGAGCTGTATATTATATTGAAAACTACACATCATTACAGAGAGAAGTGGAAGAAAAACTAAATAAATGGGCAAATACGCTATGCCCAAATATTTAAAAAAACTCAATAATGTGTAAATATCAATTCTCCTCCAACTGTTTTAAAGATTCAATCTAATCCCACTATAAATACAATAGGCATTTTTGTAGAAATTGATGAAATGATTGTAAAATTTGTATAAAAATTTAAAAAAACCTAGAATAGACAAAACAACTAGGTGGAAGAACAAACATTATAGAACTAGCACTATCTGATTTCAGGAATTAAAAAGCTACAGTAATCAACACAGTGTAGTGCTGATGTAAAGAGAGACAAATCAGTGAATATAACAGAATAGAGATACATTCATATTTGAGAAAGACTGAAATACAAGTCCAAGGACAAAGAACGCTTTTCAACAAATGCAGCAGGAACAATTGTTCCATGAACATCCATGTCCCTTCTTCCCTAAAGGATGGGGGGAAACTCCAATGCATACTTCTCATCTATGCAAAAATTAACTGAAATTGATCCTACACCTAAATTTAAAATCTAAACTCTAAAATTTAGAAGAAAATTTTTGTGACTTTGAGTTAGACGAAGATTTCTTAGATATAACATAAAAGTACAATCCATCAAAGAAAAATACTGATAAAATGGACTTCATTAAAATTTAAAACTGCTCCTTGAAATACACCATGAAGAAAATGAAAAGATAAGTCAAAGACTGTGAGGAAAATGTTTGCAAATTATATATCTGATAAAGAACTTGTATTCAAAATAAAGAGCTTTGTAATCTCAACAATGCTTAAATGAACAACCCCGTTTAAAAAAATGGACAGAGTTTTGGGGTTTTTTTTGCAAAGATACTTCACAAAAGAAGATATGTGGATGCAAAATATATGTTAAAAAATGCTCAAGAAGGGGCTTAAGAAAACTTCTGGAAAAAATAGGTAGGTTCATTATCTTGATTACAGTGATAGTTTCTTGGATGCATGTGTATGTGAAACTTACAGTACACTTTACTATGGGTAATTATATATCAATTATACCTCAATGAAACTAATAAAAAGTCAAATAAATATTTAAGAAAAACCATCTAAATAATGGGTGCAATACCATCTATAGCTTCCAAATCATTCCATCTATAGCTTCATTCCATCTATAGCTTTCCATCAATAGTGATAAAAAGGATATGTAGGAAATTTTGTCAATATTCCAGAAAACATAAAAGGAGAAATTAGTGGAGAAACAGTATAGATGACATAAAACAAAAAACTTATTTAACTTTCAAATCATATTCAACCCATCACTATTTTCAATCAATTACACCTCCAAAATATATTTTTGTAATTTAATACCTAAGTGAAGTCTTAAAAACTTTTCCAATTCACAAACTATGAGTCATAGATGATTGGACTCTGGAAATAAAAGTAATTAAAGAAAACAACTTTATCTTACAGAAGTTACAATACATGTTAGTATATGAGAAATCTATTCTTCCAACATTTATTTTGACCAAATAATTGAAGGTTTGACTTGAAACTGTATTGAATTGCATCAGCATCTTTGAAAAGCATAAAGATAAGGCTGTACCTAAAATAAAGGAACTTTTTAATTTATGAAATTTTTTTTTGCTGAGATAAAATTGATATAAGGAAATAATTCAGCCAAAATATGGACTTCCTTTGAGAATACAGGCAACTATTTGGATGATACTATATTTACTCAACTATAAAAATAATATACAATGGAACATTACTCAGCCATAAAAAGAAAGGAAATTGAGTTATTTGTAGTAAGGTGGATGGACCTAGAGTCTGTCATACAGAGTGAAGTAAGTCAGAAAGAGAAAAACAAATACCGTATGCTAACACATATATATGGAATCTAAAAAAAAACGAAACAAAAAATGGTCATGAAGAACTTAGGGGCAACACGGGAATAAAGATGCAGACCTACTAGAGAATGGACTTGAGGACACGAGGAGGGGGAAGGGTAAGCTGGGACAAAGTGAGAGAGTGGCATGGACATATATACACTACCAAATGTAAAACTGATAACTAGTGGGAAGCAGCCACATTGTAAAGCAATTATACTCAAATAAAGATGTTAAAAAATAATAATAAAAATAAAATAAAATAAAATAAATCCGGAGAAGTTGATTGACGAGGGGGTAATGACGGCACTCTGACAATGCTGTCATACAACTCTCAGGTATAAACTCTCACATCTGGGATTAGAGAGAATAAGATAGCCATCTTTTTGCCCACAGTTTCACTTTAAAGCAAGTACTTAATGTCTGAAAGATGCAATTTCTTTGCCTGAAAATGATCCTTACACCTCTCACATCTGTAATTCCCAAACATTATGACACAGTGATCATAAGAATCATCCCAATTTGAGTAACATGGGTTGTTTTTTGTAACTGTCATGAGTACACACACTATAAATGGAAAAAGACTGAAAGTCTCACCTTCTCATGCAGAGGGTAAAGCAATGTTTTGCATCATATTGCTAAAAATGAGAATGGATCAGTGAAGGAATGACACAAGGTTAATGATGAGAGTCAGGTATGGTAATATTTCATATTATTTAGGTATTTTATGTAGCCACATTCATGGAGGTAAATATCCCAGAAGGCACTGAATGTTCTGAAGCGAAGGCAGAGCCATTAGAGGGTGACCAAGGAAAAACAAACAAAAAAGCAACATAGAAATGAGAAGTCTCTCAGGAAAAATGCCACAGTATAGGGACTGATTTTATAGAAAAGTATAAATAGATGGGATATTTGAATAAATGGCTTTTTTTGGTTGTTGTTGATCTATAAAAGAAATAATTAAATACGAAGTGGTTACTGTGTTTAACCCCAGGTCTCTAAGATTGTTCATATTAATTCTCCTATTCCATTCCATTTAATTGTATTTAATAAGCAACACAGAATTCAGAGAAAATATAAACTAGAGGAAACCACAAATCTGCTAAAGCCTTGTTTGGTGTGTAAGAATGTTTTTGATATTATAGAATGAAATGTAAATTAGACTATCTCTGTAAACTGTGAGCATGCAAAAGTCATGCACTTTATACCTGGTCCCCCTCCCTCTCGAGAAGATATTCTACAGAAGAGTACCTAGAAATGTAGAGAAATTTTGGTTTTAAAACATATTATATCATTTGAAACAAGAAAATACAGCCATGCAATTTGTATAAACTGTAACCTGATAAGAAAATGAGTAAAATCTAAGGAGAATTCACATTACACATTTAATCAGCCAACTCCTCTCTTTACTCTCTCATAAAAATGGCATTGACAGTAACAAAACGACATAACAAAAGGAGAAAATCCTACACAATCCATAAATGGAATACCTATCTTCTTGGTTAAGACATTTGTTTTTCTTTTGCTCAAAAAACTACAGATAATAGACTCTAAGTTTAGTCTCTATGGTAAGTTTCTCTATTTCCAGAGACACCTTCTAGAAGAAAAATAATCCCCTTCTAACTGATGGGTGAATTCATTAAAGTGGCAATACAGTATCTTCACTATCCCACTCAAACTCTCAAAATAATTATACTTTCTACCAAGAGATCATACAGTCAACTTCTCAAGTCATTTGTCCCTCAGCCAGAAGTTGTTACCTAAATAGCCAGAGACTTAATTTTAGATTTTCAGCAGATGCCACATCCTAAGGATATGAAATAAAAGTGACAAAACTAAAATGTGATGTTCTGGTTCTTCAACTTACTTGTATTTAATTAAATATTTCATTATATTCCATAAATAAGTCAAATTCTAACTTAGTGAAGAGATTTTTTTAAATTGCTTTCAGATGTAGAATATCTATTGGTCTTTTTCATCCATGATACACTAGGTCAAATATGACTAAACCTGTAAAGAA
The DNA here is from genome assembly GCF_002837175.3 of Physeter macrocephalus. Classification (NCBI taxonomy): domain Eukaryota; kingdom Metazoa; phylum Chordata; class Mammalia; order Artiodactyla; family Physeteridae; genus Physeter; species Physeter macrocephalus. The sequence continues at coordinate 31,722,469 of NC_041218.1, forward strand.
TCACATATCTTTTAAAAAACTTTTAAAGCATAATTTTATTTTCAAGATAGCTTGATTGAGTAGATGCCATCTGAGGAAAGGAACTTAAAAAATTCAAAGATAATTCTATCAATAAAAATCGGATGTAGGGGAGCTTCAAGACAAGGGTGACCCAAAAGGGGTCTTGGAAATTTCTACTGCACACTTTAAAAATCAGACATGCACTTAAAAATAAGTTGTTTAGGCTGATTCTCCAAGTGGGGAGATTGTTAGTGAAGCGGCTGGAATGGTGAATCCAAGTACCAGGAGATGAAAAATGAGGCCCGCCCTGAATCTGTACCCCTCCCTCCCCCCGGCTTCAGTGAGCCAGAGCCCCTGAATCAGCTGCTCCTTTAACCCCGTCCTGTCTGAGTGAACAGCAGACGCCCTCGGGCGACCTATGCGCAGAGGCGGGGCCAAGTCCAAAGCTGAACCCCAGGAGCTGTGCAAACAAAGAGGAGAGGGGGAGGTATCTCCCAGCAGCCTCAGAAGCAGCAGATTAAAGCTCCACAATCAATTTGAAATGCCCTGCATCTGTGGAATACCTGAATAGACAGCGAATCATCCCAAGTTGAGGAGGTGGACTTTGGGAGCAAGATATATACATTTTTTCCCCTTTTTGTCTTTTTGTGAGTGTGTATGTGTGTGCTTCTGTGTGAGATTTTGTCTGTATAGCTTTGCTTTTACCATTTGTCCTAGGGTTCTGACCGTCCCTTTGTTTTTTCTTTACTTTTTAAAATTTTTCTTCTTAATAATTATTTTTTATTTAATAACTATTTTATCCTACTTTATTTAATCTTCTTTCTTCCTTTCTTTCTTCCTTTCTTCCTTCTTTTCTCCCTTCCTTCCTTCCTTCCTTTCCTATTTTTTGTCCCTTTTATTCTGAGCCATGTGGATTAAAGGCTCTTGGTTCTCCAGGCAGGCAACAGGGCTGTGTCTCTGAGGTGGGAGAACCAAATCAGGACACTGGTCCACAAGAGACCTCCCAGCTCCACGTAATATCAAACAGTGAAAATCTCACAGAGATCTCCAAATCAACACCAAGAACCAGCTTCACTCAACAACCAGCAAGCTACAGTGCTTGACACCCTATGCCCAACATAAAGCAAGACAGGACCAGAGCCCCGTCCATTAGCAGAGAGTCTGCCTAAAATCATAAGGCTACAGACACCCCCAAACACACCACCAGACGTGGACCTGCCCACCAGAAAGACAAGATCCAGCCTCATCCACCAGAACACAGGCACTAGTCCCCT
>NC_041218.1:31723932-31727786 GCF_002837175.3 Physeter macrocephalus
ACGGATAAGTGACCTGGAAGATACAATAGTGGAAATAACTACTGCAGAGCAGAATAAAGAAAAAAGAATGAAAAGAACTGAGGACAGTCTCAGAGACCTCTGGGACAACATTAAATGCACCAACATTCGAATTATAGGGGTCCCAGAAGAAGAAGAGAAAAAGAAAGGGACTGAGAAAATATTTGAAGAGATTATAGTTGAAAACTTCCCTAATATAGGAAAGGAAATAGTCAATCAAGTCCAGGAAGCACAGAGAGTCCCATACAGGATAAACCCAAGGATAAACACGCCAAGACACATAATAATCAAACTGTCAAAAATTAAATACAAAGAAAACATATTAAAAGCAGCAAGGGAAAAACAACAAATAACACACAAAGGAATCCCCATAAGGTTAACATCTGATCTTTCAGCAGAAACTCTCCAAGCCAGAAGGGAGTGGCAGGACATATTTAAAGTGATGAAGGAAAAAAACCTACAACCAAGATTACTCTACCCAGCAAGGATCTCATTCAGATTTGATGGAGAAATTAAAACCTTTACAGACAAGCAAAAGCTGAGAGAGTTCAGCACCACCAAACCAGCTTTACAACAAATGCTAAAGGAACTTCTCTAGGCAAGAAAAACAAGAGAAGGAAAAGACTTACAAGAACAAACTGGAAACAACTAAGTAAATGGTAATAGGAACATACATATAGATAATTACTTTAAATGTAAATGGATTAAATGCTCCCACCAAAAGATACAAACTGGCTGAATGGATATAAAAACAAGACTCATATATATGCTGTCTACAAGAGAGCCACTTCAGACCCTGGGAGGCATACAGACTGAAAGTGAGGAGATGGAAAAAGATATTCCATGCAAATGTAAATCAGAAGAAAGATGGAGTAGCAATTCTCATATCAGACAAAAAAGACTTTAAAATAAAGACTATTACAATAGACAAAGAAGGGCACTCCATAATGATCAAGGGATCGATCCATGAAGAAGATATAATAATTGTAAATATTTAAGCACCCAACATAGGAGCACCTCAATACATAAGGCAAATACTAACAGCCATAAAAGGGGAAATCGACAGTAACACAATCATAGTAGGGGACTTTAACACCCCACTTTCACCAAAGGACAGATAATCCAAAATGAAAATAAATAAGGAAACACAAGTTTTAAATGATGCATTAAACAAGATGGACTTAATGGATATTTATAGGACATTCCAGCCAAAAACAACAGAATACACATTTTTCTCAAGTGCTCATGGAACATTCTCCAGGACAAATCATATACTGGGCCACAAATCTAGCCTTGGTAAATTCAAGAAAATTGAAATCATATCAAGTATATTTTCCGACCACAACGCTATGAGACTAGGTATCAATTACAGGAAAAGATCTGTAAAAAATACAAACACATGGAGGCTAAACAATACACTACTTAATAACGAAGTGATCACTGAAGAAATCAAAGAGGAAATCAAAAAATACTTAGAAACAAATGACAATGGAGACAAGATGACCCAAAACCTATGGGATACAGCAACACCTAAAGCAATTAGAGAAAGAAGAAAAAAAAAAAACAACCCCAAATTTAGCAGAAGGAAAGAAATCATAAAGATCAGATCAGAATTCTTAAAAAATGAAGGAAATGATAGCAAAGATCAAAAAACTAAAAGCTGGTTCTTTGAGATGATACACAAAATTGATAAACCATTAGCCAGATTCATCAAGAAAAAAACGGAGAAGACTCAAATCAACAGAATTAGAAATGAAAATGGAGAAGTAACAACGGACACTGCAGGAATACAAAAGATCATGAGAGATAACTACAAGCAACTCTATGCAATAAAATGGACAACCTGGAAGAAATGGACAAATTCTTAGACATGCAAAACCTGCCGAGACTGAATCAGGAAGAAATAGAAAATATGAACAGACCAATCACAAGCACTGAAATTGAAACTGTGAATAAAAATCTTCCAACAAACAAAAGCCCAGGACCAGATGGCTTCACAGGCGAATTCCATCAAACATTCAGAGAAGAGCTAACACCTATCCTTCTCAAACTCTTCCAAAAGATAGCAGAGGGAGGAACACTCCAAAACTAATTCTATGAGGCCACCATCACCCTGATACCAAAACCAGACAAAGACGTCACAAAGAAAGAAAACTACAGGCCAATATCACTGATGAACATAGATGCAAAAATCCTCAACAAAATACTAGCAAACAGAATCCAACAGCACATTAAAAGGATCATACACCATGATCAAGTGAGGTGTATTCTGGGAATGCAAGGATTCTTCAATATACACAAATCAAACAACTTGATACACCATATAACAAACTGAAGAAGAACAACTATATGATCATCTCAATAGATGCAGAGAAAGCTTTTGACAAAATTCAACACCCATTTATGATAAAAACCCTGCAGAAAGTAGGCATAGAGGGAACTTTCCTCAACATAATAAAGGCCATATATGACAAACCCACAGCCAACACTGTCCTCGATGGTGAAAAAATGAAACCACTTCCACTAAGATCAGGAACAAGACAAGGTTGCCCACTCTCACCACTCTTATTCAACATAGTTTTGGAAGTTCTAGCCACAGCAATCAGAGAAGAAAAAGAAATAAAAGGAATCCAAATAGGAAAAGAAGAAGTAAAGCTGTCACTGTTTGCAGATGACATGATACTATACATAGAGAATCCTAACGATGCTACCAGAAAACTACTAGAAATAATCAGTGAATTTGGTAAAGTAACAGGGTACAAAATTAATGCACAGAATTCTCTGGCATTCTTATACACTAATGATGAAAAATCTGAGAGTGAAATTAAGAAAACACTCCCATTTACCATTGCAACAAAAAGAATAAAATATCTAGGAATAAACCTACCTAAGGAGACAAAAGACTTGTATGCAGAAAACTACAAGACACTGATGAAAGAAATTAAAGATGATACAAATAGGTCGAGAAATATACCATGTTCTTGGATTGGAAGAATCAACATTGTGAAAATGACTCTACTACCCAAAGCAATCTACAGATTCAATGCAATCCCTATCAAACTACCACTAGCATTTTTTACAGAACTAGAAAAAAAAATTTCACAATTTGTATGGAAACACAAAAGACCCCAAATAGCAAAAAATGGAAATAAAAACAAAAATAAACAAATGGAACCTAATGAAACTTAAAAGCTTTTGCACAGCAAAGTATACCACAAACAAGATCATAAGAGAACCCTCAGAATGGGAGAAAATATTTGCAAATGAAGCAACTGACAAAGGATTAATCTCCAAAATTTACAAGCAACTCATGCAGCTCAATAACAAAAAAACAAACAACCCAATCCAAAAATGGGCAGAAGACCTAAATAGACATTTCTCCAAAGAAGATATACAGATTGCCAACAAACACGTGAAAGAATGCTCAACATCATTAATCATTAGAGATCAAAACCACAATGAGATATCTTCTCACACTGGTCAGAATAGCCATCATCAAAAAAATCTAGAAACAATAAATACTGGAGAGGGTGTGGAGAAAAGGGAACCCTCTTGCACTGCTGGTGGGAATGTAAATTGATACAGCCACTATGGAGAACAGTATGGACATTCCTTAAAAAACTACAAATAGAACTACCATACAACCCAGCAATCCCACTACTGGGCATATACCCTGAGAAAACCATAATTCAAAAAGAGTCATGTACCAAAATGTTCATTGCAGCTCTATTTACAATAGCCAGGACATGGAAGCAACCTAAGTGTCCATCAACAGAGGAATGGATAAAGAAGATGTGGCACATATATACAATGGAATATTACTCAGCCATAAAAAG
>NC_041218.1:31728051-31756520 GCF_002837175.3 Physeter macrocephalus
TGGGAGGGAGGGAGTCGCAAGAGGGAAGAGATATGGGAACATATGTATATGTATAACTGATTCCCTTTGTTGTAAAGCAGAAACTAACACACCATTGTAAAGCAATTATATTCCAATAAAGATGTTAAAAAAAATTGGAGGTAAAATAAATAAATATGAAATAAAATGTGAGGTTATACCAACATCAAATAAATGTTAGTTTTTAATAAAGAAGCATCCTTTTCTAAGTTCTTCTTTAGATCAGAAGTGTTTATGTTCCACCTGAACAATTATTTCACCGGTACTAAAAAGGGCACTTCATTAAAATTTGTTATACACGGTTGAATAGCAATAAATAATGTTGGAATTTTAATATAAAACTTAATTGTATTACAACTCCAGTAATCATTAAACTATAGATAGTACGGAGACATTTATTATATGGAGCAACTCTGTAACAAAATATATAATAGGTATGTTATAATATAAATTAACTACAGAGACAAATCATACCTACTGTATGCTTATATTGCTTCTGAATTCTCTGACAGATTTTATTCAGCTCAATAAGATAGAACAAACGTTAGATTGAAGAAAATTTCTATTGAGCCAAATTATTTATTTAACAATTATTGTTGCCATGTTCTTTCTAGGTGCTGAGCTACAGCAATAACATAACATGTGTCCTCATAGATTGCATATGCTAATGTAAAACATTTGGTATATTAGTTAGGGTGGTAAGAGATGACTGGGAACTTCAGTTTTAGGGGCATGATCAGGCATTTGGTTTTGGATCTGTTATACTGATAAGGTCTATTAGTCATCAAACTGGAGATGCTTAGTAGATATTTGTGTCTGGAGATCAGATTACATTACAAACAAGATGAGTACATTTGAGAGTTATTATCATGGATATGTAAGGCTTGAAGCCATGATATTGGATGAAATGAGGGAATTAATAGAGATAGAAACAGAGGTCTGAGGACCAAGATCAATGGCACTCCAAGGTAAGAAATCAGGTAGATATGGTGAAACCAGTAGAGATGGCTTGGAAAGCATAGCCAGTGACATAAATGCCTATTATTCCATGATCATTTGTTTAAAAAAATTATCCTTTCTCCACTGAATTGCCTTTATATCTTTGCCACAAATCAGTTCATAAAGGTCTCGATCCAGATAGGTGTGAGTATTTCCAGATTCTCTATTGCTCCATTAATCCATATTTCTATTCTGTGAAAACCACACTTTCTTGATTACTGTGACTTTTAATAATCTTTGCTATCAGATAATATAGCTTTATTATTTTTCAAAGTTGTTTTGGCTATTCCAGAATGTTTGCACTTCTATGTGAGTTTACAATCAGCTTGCCAATTTCTACAAAACAAAACAAAAACACTTTTTGGATTTTTAATCGGGATTCATTTGAATCTATAGATCAATGTCAGGAAAATTAACATCTAATGACTATTCCAATTAATGAACACAGTGTATCTCTTTATTTAGATACTCTTTCATCTTTTCTCAGTAATGGTTAATAAATTTCACCATGATGGTGTTATACATTATTTGTAAGATATGCCATAAAGTAGTGAATAATTTGATGTTTTTGAATATTTCATATTTCAATATCTCATTGTTTATTGGATGTACATAAACATACAGATGATTTTTGTTAGAGTGTATTTTGCAACTTTACTAATTAGAATATTTCTAGTAGAGTCCCTGGATTTCCTAAATAGATGAACATGCAGTCTGCAAGTAATGAGAATTTCACTTCTTCCCTTTCAATATATAGGCCTTTGGTTCATTTCATTTGGATTTATTGAATCCTCTATTGATTTCCTTTTTTCTATCTCATTAATTTCTCCTCCTTACTATTTCCTTCTTTCTCTTTCTTTGGTGTAATTTGTGTTTCATTTTCTGACTACAATATAGAAGCTGAGGTGTTCAGTGTTACAAATTTCCTTCTGTGTACTACTTTTATATACCTGACATTTTTTAAGGCATTATATTCATATATTCTTTTATTTCACATTTTTCTCTAATTCCCCCCCGCTTTTTTTCTCCTTTAGCTTTTGGGTTATTTAGAAGTGTATTGTTTAGTTTCCAAATATTTGGGGATTTTCCAGATATCTTTTTTTAACTAATTTCTGATAGAATTTATTGTGGTAAAAGAACATGCTTTATATGAAATTAGTCCTTTAAAATGTAATTTGTATGGCCATTGGTCAAATCTTTTATACATTTATTATTAATTTTCTGTCAACTTGTTCTATGAATCATTGAGAGAGAAATGATAAAATTTCCAACTATTACTAGGGATTTACACTTTTTTTGCAGATCTGTTTTTGTTTTGTATATATCTGGGTTCTATTATAGGAGTTTGCAAATGTTTAAAATGGTTATGTCCTCTATCCCCAGTTACTTTTTTTTTTGGCTCTGAAATCTACATTGTGTACTATGGGTATAACTGCTCTAGATTTATTGTTTGGTGTTAACATGGTATATTTTTTCCATACTTTTCTTGCAACTTATTTGTGTCTTGATCTTAACAATTTGTTCCTTGTAAGCATTATACATTTAAATTTTGCTTTTTTTAAAAAATTAAATTGGCAACATCTGACTTCTAGTTGTTATATTTAGATTATTTAAATTTAATATGATTACTTACATGGTTTAAATCTGTCATCTTGCCATTTGTTTTCTATACATGTACTCTGCTTTGTTCCTTTTAGCTTCTTTTTCTTATACTTTTGGATTAACTGAGTAATTTTTATGATAGCAATTTATCTCCACTATTGGCTCATTAGTAATAACTAATTTTTCCCTTATTTCAGTAGTGACTTAGGGAATATAGTGCATATGTTTAACTTATCAAAGTCTACCATCAAGAAATATTATACCTATTCACATATTATACAGGAAACTTACTAAAGTGCACTAACATTTTTCCCTTCCAGTCTTTGTGTAATTGTTGTCATACAATTTAAAATTGCTTGTGATAAACCCCAAGATACATTGTTATTGTCTTTGCTTTATACAATTCATTACCTCTTAAAAAGATTTTCTTAAGTAAAAATGTACTTTATTTTTACTCACATATTTAATGTTTCTGGTTCTCTACATTCCTTTGCATAAAATCAGAGTTCCATCTGACATCACTTTCCTTTGTCTGAAAGACTTCACCATTTTGGCTTCATCCATCATCATTTAGCTGACTTCCTTTACCCATTTTGACCTCTCTGCAACTTACCGTCTGGTAATCACTACTCTGTTCATTGTAACTATGTGTTTCTTTTTGTTTGGTTTGGTGTGTTATTTTGTTCTCTGTTTTTTATATTTCACATATGAGTGAAATCATAGTATTCGTCTTTCTCGTCTGACTTATTTCACTTCACATAACACCCTCAAGGTCCATCCATGTTGTTACAAACAGCAAGATTTAATTTTTTTCTTTTTATGGCTGAGTAGTATTATGCTGTATGTGTGTGTGTGTATACACACTGCATCTTTATCCATTCATCTGTTTATGGACACTTAAGGTTGTTTGCATATCTTGATGATTATAAATAATGCTGTGATGAACATAGGGGTGCGTATGTCATTTTGAATTAATGTTTTTGTATTCTTCAGATAAATAGCCAGAAGTAAAAGAGCTGGATCATATGGTAGTTCTATTCTTAATTTTTTTGAGCAATCTCCATACTGTTTTCCATAGCGGCTGCCCCAATTTACATTCCTGCCAGTGACACATGCAGGTTTCCCTTTCTCCACACCTTTGCCAATAGTTGTTATTCCTTGCCTTTTTGATAACAGCCTTTCTGACAGGTATGAAGTGATATGTCATCGTGGTTTTGATTTGCATTTCCCTAATAATTAGTGATGCTGGACATCTTTTCATCTGCCTGTTGGCCATCTGTATGTCTTCTTTGGAAAAATGTCTATTCAGCACCTCTGCCCATTTCTTAATAGGATTGTTTGTTGTTGTTGTTGTTGTTGAGTTGTATGAGTACTTACATATTTTGGCATATTAACTCCTTATCAGACATATGAATGCAAGTATCTTCTCCCATTCAGTAGATTTTCTTTTCATTTTGTTGATGGTTTGCTTTGCTGTGCAGAAGCTTTTTAGTTTGATGTAGTCCCATTTGTTCATTTCTCCATTTGTTTTCCTTGTCTGAGGAGGCATACCCAGAAAGATATTGCTATGACCAATGTAAAAGTGTATACTCCCTATGTTTTCTTCAAGAAATTTTATGGTTTCAGGTCTTATATTCAAGTCTTTGATCCATTTTGAGTGGTTTTTGTGTATGATGTGAGATAGTGGTCTAGTTTCATTCTTTTGTATGTGGCTGTCCAGTTTTCCCAACACCATTTATTGAAGAGACTATTGTTTCTCCACTGTATATTCTTTGCTCTTTGATTGTAAATTAATTGTCTATATATGTGTGGGTTTATTGCTGGGCTCTCAGTTCATTCCATTGATCTATGTGTCTGTTTTTTCTGCCAATATCATGCTGTTTTGATTACTATTGCTTTCTGATATAGTTTGAAATCAGAGACTATGATACCTTCAGATTTGTTCTTCTTTCTCAGGATTGCTTTGGCTATTCAGGGTCTTTTGTGGTGCCATATAAATTTTAGGATTTTTTGGTTCTATTTCTGTGAAAAATGTCATTGGGAGTTTGATAGGGATTGTACTGGATCTGTAGATTGCTTCATGTAATATGGACCTTTTAGCAATGCTAATTCTTTCAATCCATGTTGCATCTATGCTAATCAGAGATACTGATCTGTAATTATTTTTTGTGTGTTGTCTTTTGTCTTTGTCTGGTTTTGATATCAGGGTAATGTTGTTCCCAAAAATAAGTTAGGAAGTGTCCCCTCCTCTTCAATTTTTGGAAGAGTTTGAGAAGGATAGGCATTAAAATCTTCTCTGAATGGTTGGTAGAATTCCCCTGTGAAGCCATCTGTTCCTGGACTTTTGATTTGGGGGAAAGTATTTGATTAGTGTTTCAATCTCCTTTTTATTTACTGGTCTATTCAGATTTTCTGTTTCTTAATGATTCAGTCTTGGGAGGTTGTATGATTCTAAGAACTTGTCCATTTCTTCTAGGTTGTCCAATCTATTGGTGTATAGCTCTGCAAACTATTCTTTTATAATCCTTTGTATTTCTGTAGTATCTGTTGATATTTCTCCTCTTTCATTTTTTATTTTATTCATCAGGAACTTCTCTCTTTCTCAGTGAGTCTAGCTAAAGGTTTGTCAATTTTGTTTATCTTAAAAAAGAACAGCTCTTATTCTCATTGATCTTTTCTACTGTCTTTTTAGTCTTTATTTCATTATTGCCACTGTGATCTTTATTATTTCTTCCTTCTATTGACTTTGAATTTATTTTGTTCTTTTTGTAGTTCTTTAAAGTGTAAGGTAAGTTTGTTTACTTGAGAGTCCTCTTGTTTTGAAGTAGGACTGTACTGCTTTTGTTACACCCCATTGATTTTGGTATGTCACATTTTCATTTTCATTTGTCTTCAGGTATTTTTTAATTTCTTCTTTTATTTCTTCATTGACTTGATAGTTATCCAGTAACATGTTGTTCAGTCTTTACATATTTGTGATTTTTCCAGCTTTCTTCTTGTAGTTGATTTCTAGTTTCATACCATTGTGATTATACAAGATGCTTGATATGATTTCAGTCTTCTTAAATTCACTGAGACTTGTTTTATGTCCAAACATATGGTCTGTCCTTAAGAATGTTCCATGCACACTTGAAAAAATGTGTATTCTGCTGCATTTGGATGAAATGTTCTGCATATGTCTGTCAAGTTCATCTAGTCTAATGTTCCAATTAAGGCTGTTGTTTCCTTGTTGACTTTCTGCCTAGATGATCTACCCAATGATGTAGATGGAGGGTCAAAGTCTCTTACTATTATTGTGTTGCTGTCAGTTTCTGCCTTTATGTCTGTTAATAATTGCTTTATATATTTAGGCACTCCTATGTTAGGTTAATATATACTAATAACTGTTATGTCTTCTTGATGAATTATCCCTTTATCTTATATAATGTCCATCTTTGTCACTTTCTTTTTTTGGCTTGAAGTCTGTTTTGTCTGATATGAGCATTTCTACATCTGTTTTCTTGTGGCTGCCATTTGCTTGGAGTATTATCTTCCATCCCTTCACCTTCACCCTATATTTGTCTTTAAGACTGAAGTGAGTCTCCTGTAAGGAGCATATAGTTGCATCTTGTTTAGTAATCCAACCAACCATTCTGTGTCTTGATTAGTGAATTCAATCCATTTACATTTAGGTGATTATTGATGGATGAAGACTTAGTACTGCCATTTTATCTTTTGTTTTCTGATTGTTCTGTATCTCCATCATTTCTTTTTCCTTGTGTTTCTGTCTTCCATTTTAGTTTGGTGCTTTTCTACGATGTTTTTCTCAGTTTCTTTTTTTTAATGTTTTATATCTCTGCTTTATATTTATGTTTTGTAGTTACCATGAGGTTTGCATAAAACGTCTAATAGAGATAATAATCTTTTTCACTGATAGCATCTTATCTTCATTTGCCTATACAGGTTCCTTCATCTCTTCCCCTTTTATATTTTTGCTCTCTCAAATTATCTCTTTTTATGTTGTGAGTTTTTACCAAACTGAAGTAGCTATAGTTATTTTTACTGCTTTTTTTCCTTTAAACTTTATGCTATAATAAAGTGTTTAAAAACCTATTCTGATATAAAGTTGCAATTTTCTGATTCTGTCTTATTTATCACCTTACTCAAAGTTTTGAGTACTTCTTTTTGTTTTAGGCAGAAGAGCACCTTTCAACATCTTTATAAGGCCTGTCTAGTGTTGACGAACTCCCTCAGCTTTCATTTGTCTGGGAAAACCTGTATTTCTCCTTCATATCTGAATGATAACTTCACCTAATAGAGTATTATTGGCTGACATGTTTTTATCTTTCAGTATTTTGAGAATGTATTTCCATTCTCTCCTGGTCTGTAGAGTTTCTGCTAAGAAATCTGCTGATAACCTGATGGGGATTCCTTTTTGGGTTTCCAACCTTTATTCCCTGGCTGCCTTTAAAATTATTTCTTTGTCAATGACTTTTGACAGTTTTAATATAATGTGCCTTGGAGAAGGTCCTTGTGCATTGATAGGGGATTAGGTGTCCTCAGCTTCATGGACTTGTATATCCAGTTCCATCCCCACACTTGGGAAGTTCTCAGCTATTATTTCTTTAAATGAACTCTTTCCTCCTTTCTCCCTCTCTTCTCCTTCTGAGATACTCATTTTCCTAATACTGCTCTTCCTAAAAGAGTAAGATAGTTCTTGTTGAATTTCTTACTTTTTTTAGATCTTAATTCTCTTCTCTTCCACCGGTATTATTCCTAGATTTCCATCTCAACTTCTCTAATTCTCTCTTGCATAGTCTTCTCAACTTCCATTGCTTTCTAATGCATTCTTCATCTCATTTTATTGAGTTCTTCAGCTCCAGAATTTCTGGTTGGTCCTTTATTAAAGCTTCAATCTCTTTGCTATTCTTTCTATTCATTAACTTTATTCCTGAGCTCGTTGAATTGTCTTTCTGAGTTTTCTTGTAGCTTGTCGAGTTTCTTCATGACAGCTATTTTGAATTTCCCATCAGTTAGATTGCAATATTCCAGACTTTAATTTCTGGACAACTATCATTATCCTTTCATGATACAATGTTACTGTGGCTCTTCATGGTGCCTGATGAGTTGTTCCTTTGCTGGTGCATTTGAAGTAGCGAACACTTTTCTTCTTTAGGTAAAGTTTTTGTTGTTGCTTTAACCTGATTCTAAGATTAACCTGATTCTAAGATTAAACAGAAATGTCTTTTGGTGGCCAGTAGATGGCACTACAGTACAAGTTTTTGGTTTCTCTTCCTTGAATTTCCTCTGGTTATACTTGAGAGTCTGCACTTTGCACCTTCTATCACCTCTGCTCCCCCTTTGGCCATAGGTATTGCTGTGGCCAGGAGGCTGGAGTTTTGTGTGCTGCCTCTCCTGATGCTACCAGGTTCTCTGGTTCTGTGGGTTCAGCCACTGCAGCTGGGTGTCCAAGACCATAGGCACTGCCTCCACTGTTCCCCTGGTTCTGGCTCCTCTCTGTGTTCTAGTCCACCCACCTCTAGATATACAGATGTGTGGAATTCTCTGGTGTCCTGGTATGTTGGACAGATGCAACTTTGTTGAGTTGTGGATTGTTACCGGTTGTAGATTTAAGGGGCGAGAGAAAGGAAGTGTTCCACTCCACCATGATTCTGACGTCACTCTTGAGCATATATTTGAGTTTCCATTTTGATAGTTTCTCTTGCTATGCCTTCAAGTTCACTAATCTTTGCTTCTGCAGGGTCTAATCTGTTATTAACCTCATCTATTGTATTTGTCTTTTAAGATATTGTACTTTTTATCTCTAGGACTTTGGATTGTTGTGATATCTTCTATGTCTTGGCTTAACATGCTCAATCTTTCCTCTACCCTCTTGAACATATATTATAGTAATAATTATTTGTGTCACTATGTGTCTGTTCCTATTGAGTGCTTTTTGTCCTCATAATGGGTCATACTTTCCAGCTTTGTTCATAATTTATAATTTTTGATTAGATGTCAACATTGTAAATTTCACCATATTGTGTGTACTTTATCTTTGTTTTCCTATAAATATTCTCATCTTTTGTTGTAGAATAGAATTAAGTTACTGGGTAGCAGTTCAATCATAAGTTTTTTTTTTTTAATACAGGGACAGAGAGGCCTTTAGGGACAATTTTGCCTCAATATCGACGCAAAGAACTTCTTTGTATGTTACCTAATGTCCCATGAATTATGATTTTGATTTGTCTATTGGAAATATAAACTATTTCTTGTCTTCTTTAATTCCAGGGATTTTTTTCTTCTGTTCCTTTTGAGTAATTTTCCCTGGCCTTGTTTATGTTTCTCACAGGTATGCACTGATGAGTACTTAGCTGAAGATTCAAAAGGGGCTCTCCACAGATCTCTGTCTCTCTTGCTGCCTCTCTCCTTTTCAGTACTCTGCCATTTGAACTCTAGTTGCTTTGGCATTCTGTGTCTTTTAACCCTGTCTATCAAACTCAGGACAACTGTCCCATTCCCCTTCCCTGTTCTGAAGCCTGGAAACACTTTAGTCAGCAATCTGTAGCAGTTGTAGGATTCACTTTGTTTCCCCTTTCTCAGAGATCACTGTTCTGTGCTGCTTGAAAAACATTTTTACATATATATTTTTGGTTGTTTCAGACAACAGTGTAAATCTGATTAAAAAACAAATTCCTCACTCAATTTTAAGTGTATTACCTGTTGTTTTCTTTGATAGCCAAGGGGTATTTTCCATATTTTTTCATTAAATGAGAGCTTCCTGTTTCTGGGTGCTTTTATTTCAAACTTAGACCCTTCTTTTCCTTCTTTTCAATTCTCCCTAGTTTTTGTTCTCTCCAGACCCTGCCTTGTTCATCACAAAGTGAAAATAAAGAAATATTTGAGCTTTAAATGCTATTTTTTTCTACGGGAGATAATTTGAAATTTGTAGAGTTCCTGGTCTTCCAATTATATTGAATGCATTGGATTTATGTGTTTTTGTTTATTTTTCTTTTCTGCATAGTTTGGGAGGATATGTTGGGACATTCAGTTGTGTGTGGAAATACTACCTCAGCTACTCAGGAAATCTTTATTACATTTTTAAATTAAGTGGCTACAGAAACAATATAAAAGTCAGAGAGAGAGCAACATTATTTGTTCAGTGATGGAAGAAATGTCCTCAAATAACTGGGCATTCTATAATAAACATTCAATTAAAGGAATTTAACATATATAATTGCACAGTTCTATACTTTGATTTCAAAGACAGACACATGTATACTGAATGTGGTACACAAGGCTAAAAAAACACACTTAAAAGAACAGTTACAGGTTTTATTGAACTACAAACTTATACAAAATGACTGGATAAAACTATGAGAAAGTTTAAGATACACATAAATTTTGACACAATGATCTCATTTAGGCAATGTATCCTTTAGATGTAAAAGTAGCAGTATTTAAAGATGAATTCAAGGGCTATTATTTAAACCATGTGTTATATGCAAAACAAAAAACAACCACAAAGAGTAAATACCCATCAACAAGGGAAATGCTGAATAGATATCAATAGATGCATACATTTTTACAAATATTAAATGAATTGTATCTACATTTCAATAATTTTTTTGAAGAGAAGCACAAGTTGAAAATTTAAACGTAAAGTATGTTTAGCATCAGTTTTTCATTTCCTAAACATAACTTTGATTTTGTACATTTCTATATATGTGTAGGAATGTGGGGAAAATAGAAGATGGATACACATAGGCCATTGACATTAGTTAGGTCTGACAGTAGTAATGGTTTTAGAGGAAACAATATATGCTGTTGTATTGTTTAACTTGCTAAAGTAATTATTATTTTAGAATTTAAATATGTATATATATATATACACAACATATGATAAGAAAACATTACATAAATGGGCATACATTAAAAAGTTACATTTTGCAACCTATATGAGGTTGCACAAAGCAAAAATGAGGGAAGATTTGACCTAATCTAAACTAGTCAATGAGAAGCCCAAGAATCATATTTGTTCAAAATCTGAATGAAGCAGTTGTTGCTGATCTAGAAAAGAACAGACCAGTCACTCAAGACTGGCACAAGAAGATGTCAACTTCTCTCCACACTATGAATCTGAGTGCTGTTTCTCATTTTGAGGTGAATGTTATATTAAAAGAACGGATCCATAAAATATCAAACGGATTGTTTCAGGAAAAAAACTAGACCAAAAGAAAAAAACTAAAAATATTCACAGCTAGTAAGCTTTGAGATTAACAGGCATGAGAAACTTAATGAGTTTCTACAAATATTTAAAGAATGATTAGAATTTCACTGACACATTTTCATTACTTTTCACAGAAGAAGGAACAAGAGAAAATAAAAATGGAATCATAAATGTTTGGTTAGACATTAAGTACAATTTCTTCACTGAAAGGCAATTAAAAAATGAAAGATGTTTATTAGAAGCTTAGGAAATAATTATTCATAATAATAAACTCCCCAATTCTTTATGTTAATATAAGCTAATAGATGTCTTGCACTATGTATTACATTGTATTTTCAATTTCTTTTGAATTTCAGAATACCCTATATAATAAAAAGGACACATTATAATTATTTCTATGTTGGAGGAAGTAAGCTGGGTCACATATCCTTTTTTACTAAAAAAAAAATTTTTTTCTACTGATTATTGACTACATCTTTTCTACAAAACTGGAAGCATATTTTAACTCACTTTCCAATAGCCTGTTAATTGATTCTTCTGTAGTCAGCACATATTGCAAGTAGACCCTCAGCAGAGCATAAATAAATACAGTAAAGAAATAGTATGTTTTTAATAAAATATTTAAAGTCCTTCTATTCTATTCTGCAATCCTAATAGTAAAATTACCTATTTTAAAAGATGCACTGATGAATTAGATAAAATGTCCTTCTACAGAAGGACACAACTTTACTGAAGGAACAATGTACTGTGTAAGGTCGGCAAGAAGCATTCAGTATTCCAGTACAGTTTCCCTTCCATTATTCCTCACCACAGAAAGAAGGGACAATCTATCAGAAGTTTCCACATGCTGTTCAGTGGTTTGATGCATCAGAATCCCCTGTATGTCTCTTACAATATAAGTTGTTAAGCTGATCTCAGAGATATTGATTCAATATACCTTGGTGGGCTTCTAGAATCTATATTTTAACAAGTGTTTCCATTGATTTGGAATCCAATATGACTGATTTGAATTTTATAATTTTTTTATGTTTTGGGGAAATAATAATAAATATGTTTTCAAAAGGATAAACATTTTCATATGTTTATTTAAAGAAAAAATGTCCAAATTTTATGTCATCATAATTATCTACAGAATAACCACTATGTATGCTCTAATTCAGCCCTATCAAGAATATAGAAGATACATTAATTCAAGAAAACTAGATATGAGAGTACCTCTGACTGCTGAAGCATACCACACAGGCATTATTTTTTAAACTAACACACTATATGAAAAAATAAAAAAATAGGGTCCCTGGTTGGGTTCTCCAGGAAGCAGAATTTGAGATGGAATTCAACGTGCAGAATGCCCATAAGGGAATGCCCTTGGGAGATCAACAGCTATAGGAGAGAAAGCAGATTTGAGTAGGTAGAGAAATGGAAGTTGGTAAATGCCTCGTCTGGCTCCATAGGAAGCTCTGGAGCAAGTATGGCTCATCAGAGTTGTCCTGGGTTGGTCTGAAATGGCTAAGTCTTTATAATCTCTCATATAAGTCACTGAAGGTGGGCTGCACAGGGAAGGTCATGACTTTTAGCAAAGAAGCTCCCCACGTCTGAGGCAATTGCTAAAGGCGCTGATAACTGAAGGATATCTACTGACAAATGCTCCCAACAGTTGGGGCAACAAATCCTTCCTGGAGAGCAAATCTTTGCTGAGCTTTGCCATATCAACTACAAACAGTTGTGAGTTGTAAAATGTGAGATATGAAAAACAACTGTCCTAACGGAGCACTAATTATACACTTGAGTGAGACAACAGAAAATAATAATTTCTTTTACCACTGGAAGTTAATTTAAATAATATTATTATTGTCATTAAATCAAGTTGTAATAGTTCATGGATTTGGATTTTTGTGTCTGCTCTGTTTTGTTTGGTCCTGGAGGGAGGCATCCTTCTCTTCTGCTTTTTTGTTGTTGTTGTTGTTTTGGTTTTGTTTGGTTTTTCTCCTAAAGCAAGCTCCCTTATTCAACATACCTGCTATGTAATAGCAGAAAAGAAAAAATTTATTCAGGAACTTAGAAGTTTTATATCAAAATATCTGTTACACTCTCAGATTTATCAGTTTTTTTAAAACTGACTTTTAATGACTTGGGGGTGGTTACTGCCTAAGAAGTATCATAAATGTGTTACATTACCATCTTTTTAGTGATGTCCAGAACAATCTACATTGGAAATACACTTGTGTGATATTGCTGTCTATTGCATATTAACCTAAATCAATTTGATGATTCAGGAATTATTAGTTTCCTTTTGGTAATTATCAGTCCTTTCTATAGAGGTAAGTAATGGATATAGGCCTCCCCACTAACAACCTATCAGGAATAAGGTTGCAATTATAATTTTCACATGCAATACTACCACATATAGCTTTATGAACCAACAGAACCAAAATACATTGATAGCAGCTATTCTCTAACCGTACTGCAGTCACAGTTCTTTGTTCTTTGGGTGTTACAACAGCACCTTGTATGAAAAATTAATTCAAGGCAGGTGCAGTTGTATTCTCACCTGAGCATTTACACAGAGTCATGTGACAAAGGATCCTCCGAGTCAGTTTCTGGACACTAAACCAGTTGGAATAATAAACCCAGGGCATTGTTGCAAATGGTACAGGTTATAGGGTTGAAAACATTCTTAAAACCCTGTTCTTGCTAGGGTGAGAATTCCTGTTCAACATTTCTGGCAATTCACACACTATGAAACTCATTTCATCAATTAAAGAAATCATTTCTATAATCTAGTTTACTAACACATCCTCAAGTGTTGACTGAGTGTCATATTAGCAGAAATATTTATAATAGCTTATTCTTCATTGTGGACTTCTAAATCAAATTGTTTAAATGCATCCTGTGGGGAAAGCCTTCCTAAGGAGGACAGTTCAGAAATTAGCTGTTCATGTTGGTGGGAAGGGTAGGCTACAACTAACCAATACACACAAGTATTTCTCACCCAGGCTTCAATATCTTAAAGTAAATTATAGACAATTTAACATGGGCACAAGAATACAAAAGTAAAATTAAACTCAAGAACACAAAATAAAACTAAAATGCCAAATAAAGCATAAAATGTTATTATTGTAACTAACTTTGGTAACTATAGTCAACACCAAAATGTATCACCAAGATATTATACATTGTTTTCAGTATGTATGCCACCTAATACGTGACACCATGTCCAGGACCAAGGCAGCCTATTAGGTATCCCTACCTAATTCACTCATTAGGTCCACGACTAAACGCTGAGATATAGATTCCAAAATATACCTGACATATAACTCCAATGTTTGATACTTCTGTATATTGCTTTGAATAATTAACATTTAATATATTTTCAATGAAATGATAAAGTAGGAAATAAATCCTAACTAAAAAAGAAAAGGAAATGTGTACATGTGTAAGAGATTATGTGATTGTGTGTGAGTGTGTGTGTGTGTGTGTGTGTGTGTATGAATGTGTGTATATCTATTTCCATAATGGAAAAAAATTCTCTGGGCACTAGGTTATATTGTAAAGACTAAATGTCTAATGTCATGTATGAGAACAAAAAAGAGAACAGAATTTTAAGTAATGAGAAAATTATTATGAGGAAAAACAACTTTTCATATGGTTAAAAATATCAAAAATGTTAAAATATCAGAGTGCTGCTCAAAGCTACTTGGAATGTATATAAAGCTAGGACAATAAATGCATGTCACATTTTGTTATAAAAGGTTTTCTAAAGATGATTACCCTGCCATACAGGATGGTGGGTGCTGTTTAGTTCACAACAGAGTGATTACTACCTTTTCTATGATTGATGTTATTACAATGTTGCCTTGGGCTTGGGGGTCCCCAACAGAACTCACCCTAACATAATCAAATTCAAGACTTTTATCAGAACAGAAAACTAAGTAAACAACCACAGTCAGCCAGTGTTCTGAATAAGTACCAGAAACTAGCATTTGGGCAAGTCATTTTAAAATGACCTCAGGTTTTTACTCCTAGCTGTGCTGCACAATGAAGAGAAAGACAGTACAAGAAACACATAAGCACAGCCTCTTAGAGACAGAAGGGTCATGTAGTCCAATCTCCATCTCAATGAAGGAATACCTTGTACATCATGCTTAAGAAATGGGAATCAGTCTCCCCTACAATGAGTCCACGGCAGGAAGTGTTTGGTGCAGAGGATTCCTTTATTTGGAAAGCCATTATTCTCAGAAAGTCCTTTATTATTTGGAGTGAAAATGTGCCTGCCCACTGTTCTTAGTTCTACATTGTGAAGAAACAAAAAATACATCAACTCTTTCTTCCAAATGAAAGTTTTTTAGATATTTTAAGATACAATAATGTCTCTGGTTTACCTATTTCTCTTCAGGTGAAGCCTTCACAACTTCCTTGCTTGTCCCACACATGGACCCTCCAAACCCTGGGGAAATCTGCTTGGGGAATATTACTTTGTCAATTTTCTTTTTTGTGTGTGGCACCTACAATGGGATATAATGCATCATCAGTGGAATAATAAAGAGTCATGGTCAGATAATATGTTTTCTGTACCCGGACACTATTCTGGTGCAACTTTAGCCAGATGTGGATATTTTTAGAGCAGTGTGTGGATGTCTACTTGCTCGTTTTCACCGGGCACACATTCTTTCCATAGAACTTGTAGCCAAACAAAAATCCTCAATTTGCATCTAGATTTCCAGTCATTCTGCAAGTATGTCATTTATTCTGAAAATCAAAATGCAAAATTTTATATCTAATCCTCCTATATATTCTGGTTGGTTTCTGTTCATCATACAGCTCTTTATGACCTTCAAAGTCCAGGCATAATGAACTTCACATACACACAGGTACGTCACCTCTGCTCAAGGCCTTTGTTTGTACTGTTCCTGCTTCCTGGAAGACCCTTTCCAAACCCACACCCATCCACACTCACTTTTCTTAATTTCTTTTAAGTAGTTCACTAACTTTTGCTTATTCATCAGTTCTGACTTCAAAGATCCTCCAGAACAGCCCCAATGAACAGTGCATTTGTACACTGAAGTGCTCCCATTAACATTCAGTGTTCTTACTAAACAGCCAACACTGGTCTCCCATGTTACACAGAGCATTCTGTAATTTGCACTCATATTTTCTGCCCTCTTTTTTTACCATGTATAGCTTTTCTTTCATATTTAAACAGTGGTGTATTTAGCATAAAAGAGAAAAAAAATAGAAATCTTGCATTTCTGCCTTTAATCTAATAAATCATATTTTATTACCACATCCTTTCTTTGTTCATTTTATTTCTATTCCTAAGGATTCAGACATACTTTGTTGCTTTTAGCATTTTTCAAATCCCCCAATTTGTGCATTGGACATCCTAAGGCTATTCTTAAAGACTCACAACAATGTATAGTATTTTTCAACATTTATATATCCCTCTTTCTGATGTTTGAACATTTTTTTGCAAGTTGAGCTTAGAGTATAGAGTCAATAATTTCTTTAGATGACTATCTTTTCCCTTTTTCACTTGAATTGTTTTCAACTGCAGAATTTGGATTATATTTTAGAAACTCTCATTTTTCTTCAGCTATATTACTTTTTAGAGTTTATAATCATAATACTCTACCTAAAGTGTTTAGGTCATTTTTATAAAGCTTGTTAAAGTATAATCTAAATATGAAAGTGTAGAAGTCATAAGTGTGTGACTCAAACAATTTTCACCAAGGAAGTACATCCATATAACCAGAGAAGTCAGAGAGATTTGAAGAAGCAGAGATGCACTCCTGTTTGCCTTAAAGAAACAAACTGCCCTATGAGGAGGACCACATGGCAGGAAACAGTGAGAGACCTTGAGGAGCTGACATTCTTGGTTCTACAACCAGAAAGAAGTAAATTTTTGCCAACAACCAATGAGCTTGACAGAGGGTTTAAAGTTTTATATGAGATTGCAGGCCCTCGCAATACCTTATTTTCAGCCTGATAGGCCACTGAGCATGGGAGTCAGGTAAATCATAGTCATAATCCTGACCCACAGAAACTGTAAGATAATAAATATGTGTTGTTTTGAACTATGATGTTTGTGGTAATTAGTTACACAGCAATAGAAAACATAAACATAGTAAGTCAGAATCTGGATTTTTAACAAGAATCCTAGTTGACCCTCATGCGCGTTAAGTTTGAGACATTTCTATGTAGTCTATGCTGAAGAAACGGTCAGCAGCAGCTCTAGAAAAGAGGATGAGAAATAACAAGGGTCACAAAACTACTCGCCATGAATCTTAATGGTTAAAAAGTAGCATAAAAGGTTAATATCTGAACATTTATATTTATAATTTCATCACAGGAGTGATTATATTTTGCACATCATAAATTATATATGAAATGGAAATATAAAAAGTTGAAATAAACATGTTTTAAATATTTAATTTTCTATTTTATGGTATATTTTTCTCACTAAGTTTATTAGTAATAATGTTAATAACATATTATACATTTTTTATATATTTATAATTCTTACATGGTAATATTAGTGACCAACTTACTAAATGTTCAGTTTGTTTGAAAATTGTTGGTTTACATTATTGTAGAGAAATCTGAATGTAAGAATATACATTCAGTTTATATCTGCGCTTAAATTTTATGGGTGCAATAACTTTTAAATTGAGAAATTTACATACAGTGTAATATGTTGTAATAAACTGACAAGGGACAAAAAGCACACAGAGTGCCCAGATCTTGATTTCTAATACTATTAATCAATAATAGGAAGCAGGGATCTTTGGATAAACAGCTGACTCCAGGACTGGGACAGGAAATACAAAAGATGAGCCTGAATCTTCTAGAGCTTCTTGTAGGGCCAGAAAGTAAGGAAGTACTCAACAAATAAAACAAACAAAATACACACACAACAAAACAAAACCCCACAATGATGTGATATATCTAAGGGACATAGGAGCTAACTGCTTCCCTTTGCCAGTAGCCAACACTGGAATAATGTGAGCAACAAAAGAAATAAAGCAGTACTGGATTATAACTGAAATTATAAAATAATTCAGTATGAGTTCATACTGACATAAATGACTGAATAAATAAATGGGGGACAAAAGACAAATCTCCAGGGCAGAATTATTCCAAATAGTCTATTTAAATACTTTGCCTTCAAGGATGTGGAACACATAAGCTTCTGAAAAGCCAAAACAATCTTGAAAAAGAAAAACAAGGCTGGAGTCATAGCATTTCCTGATTTCAAAATATATTATAAAGCCACAGTAATTAAAAGAGTATGGTACTGATATAAAGGTAGACATATAGACCTATGAAATAGAATATAGATGGCCAACTGATTGTCAACATGACTGCCAAGCATACACAATGGGGAAAGAATAGTCTCTTCAACAGTTAGTGCTGGGAAAACTGGATACCCACATGCAAAATAATGAAAATGTATCTTAAACCATACACAAAAATCAACTTGAAGTGGATTAAAAACTTAAAAAGTAAGACTGAAACTGTAAAACTCCTGGAGGAAAACACAGGGGAAAACCTTCTTGACATTGGTCTTGGAAATAATTTCTTGGATATGACACCAAAAGCACTGGTGACAAAAGCAAAAATAGACAAGTGAGACTCCATCAGGCAGGTAATCAATCAATCATTCAGTCAGTCTATAATTTGTTTTTGTGTCTGCTGATTAGCAAAGCAAGGTTGCAAGCCAGCCCACAGACAATAGGAACTCCATGTACACTTGTGGTGAAGTCATATGACCACCACTGTCCTTTCCCATAGCAGCCTGGTTAGGGAAGGAAGGTAAACGCATGTAGAAATGAGATTGTGAAGCAAGTCAATGTGCAGTAATAACTTCAATTTACTGAACATCTATTATATGCCAAGGAAATTTTAGCTGCTTTACATACCTACAAATAGTAACAACTCAGTAAACTGGACATTATTATCCTTATGTATCTGTAACTGAGACCCAGAAAGATTAAACAATACGCTCAAGGCATGTCCTCACAGGTACTAAGTCGCAAACCTGATATATGAATCCAGAAAGCAGTTGGGCCCTTGCTCTTAATCACCAGGGCACACTGACTGCTGATACAAATATAACAGATATAGTAAGGGACACAGTAAACATGTACTTTGATAATCATGCTGTGCAAGCGATTTTTCTTTCTTACGTAGCAAAATATGGGCATTCTTAAACAAGAAGAAAAAAGACATTTCTTATATACGTACAAAGGCTACTCAGAGGTCTACTCTGACTTGCTACTGAAGAGGCACACAAATCAGATCTCAAACAGCCAGAAGCTGATGGTCAATTTGGGATTTACTGTGAATTCCTGAATTCAATGACTACCTTATTTTACTTCCCAATGTGATCAGGTATAAAGTTAAATGACCTATGACTAATGCTGGTATACATTTCCAGATGCTACTCAGGTATTTGGAAGTTGCTTATCACTACAGCATGAGTTTTCTCACCCCACTTACCTCTCTTTTCTCAACTACCTACTATTTCTTTGTCTTTATAAGAGAAACGCAGCAAACAAAAACAAATTCATAGAGTTCTCTTTGCTTTGCAAATGGTTGATGTGTACCATGTGAGAAATCCAGTAAATCAATGGATGCATGCTGCTAAATATGTGCTTAACCTTTCCCCTACAGAATGATATTAGGAGATTCATGTAAAAAGTTGTACATACTTTACATGTTATACAATCAGATTTTAAGAATTTCTCATCCCAGCAATCAGTTGAATTCTTGGATCCCCATTAAAAATACCACTAAATTATGAGAGCAACACCTACATAATAAGAAAACAAAAATGTGGTGGGATATTTATAGTTTCTGGTATATTAGTGTTGCTGTGTTAGCTCAATAGCATCACCCAATTAGATTTAAAAAAAATGCTTTAACAGTGGTCTTTGCAAAGATAAATCTGAAAGCACTCTAGATATACAAATTAATTACCCTGTTTAAACACAACATTTTTTGATAAATTAAACTGCTATAGATGAAGTTAATAAAGGTATCTGGAAACCAAACTACATAATAAATGAAAGAGTTAAAGATATGTCTAGAAAAGAGAAAATGGATCGGTGCAATAACTGTCTTTAAACATTTGAATGTCACTTCCATTCACTTCACTCTGCATGCTAACTATAACCCTTTTTGAAACTCATGTTCCCCTTTTCTGTTAGGCCTTCATACTTTTGGCTGCATCAGAAACAGCTGCTCTAGGTAAAGGTCTTTTCCTCTTTGAAGACTTTCTTGACATCCAACCTCACTGGTGAAAGGAGTACTTTCCTTAGCTTCTATAAAAACTCACTGTACTTACTTCATAGCACTGATCATAGTGGCTGACTGTTTGACTTGCTCACTTTTCAGGGGCAGGAATATTTTAATATCCATTTCCACATTCAGGATCTGATACTAACTTTGGTCACCAGCTAAGTATGTGTGAATGAATGGATGAATGAGTGAATGAAGAGCATACAGAAGGCAGGGTAGTCTTGCTCTCTGTTGCTGTCATGTGCCCTTTACCATTGGTTGAAATTATAGAGACAGAGAAATGACCTCGAGAACTGTCAAGCAGGATGCAGATTACTTTTCAAGGTACTAAGCTGATAGCCTTTAGTGTTTGGGCACAGGATGATGTCAGAGGCACGATGGATGAGATCCCTCCATTTAGAGGAATTTGGAGTAGATACTTTTTGGGTCTCTTCTTAAGCTGGACATTTTGATAAAATCTGCATTAGCTATACCTAGAGTAAATCTATTTCACATTCAAATTCTGTCCATATACAAGTAGTTCTTTTAAATACAAAAAGATTTTTCTCTACTGATCACATACCTGCTAGCTTCCTTTTTAAAGATAGTGTGAAGTATGGTGCATAAAATGAAACTGATATATATTTTTTAAAGTTGAGGTTAATGAAAAGTACCTCTTTTACACTTCCACCCTTGCCCTGAATTAGAGTGTACTTAGATAAATCGTCTTAACTCTGCATCCTAACAATGAAACACTATAATCTGCCTCACGAGGGTACCCTGTGTACTTATGGCCTAAATTTTCTAAGTTAATCGAGATGAGATATGGTATGTAAAATGCAAAGTCATCAGTATTAATACAGTTCTGTGAGAGTCACTGTTAAAACTCTTCTTTCCCTGTTTAACTTTTTTTTTAACAAACTATGCTTTCAGAATAAATTAATAAATTCTGAATGAACTAACCAAAAGGAAAAATAAAATATATTACCAATACCAAATGTTATCCATGGAGAGTTAGCAGTAATAAAATATGACATTAAATAAAATGACAAGGCCTACACAGAATTTTAATTAGCTATCAAATTATACTTAATTTTTTTAAGAAGTAAATGACAGAAACATATACAACAAACCATAAAATTGCGTCCTGCTTCAAACTCTAATGTAAATATTATATGCTCTGAAAATAAACAGATATAAAAGATTTAAAATTCCCTTAAAGTTATTAGTTTGTACCATATGAAATTTTCATCTTAAAAAATTGCAATTCCAACTCCATAAATCACAACAAAAATAAGTTAGAGTATTGAAAATTTATATAATGTCTCCCATTTTTATTTTTCAGAAAACATGTTTTTCTTCAGAAAATTTTGGTTTTCTACCTAAATTCAGAACAATGAGGGAGATTTCAAGTATAACAGTCTTTAAAATTCTTCTGAAAATAGGGATGATAATAGTGTAATGCCTATCACATAATACCTACTAAATGAGTATGAGCCTATAGAGAGAGGGGAAAAAGGAAATTAAGAGGTTAGCTTTCTGGAATAGACTTATTATATTTGAGATGCCACCACACTTCTGTTCCATCAGCTCGTGTTGATGTGTGTGATGAAGCACTCATCATGTGACAGGGAGGATTCCACACACATTCATCTATTAAACCGTAAGGACAACTCTATTATTATTCTATTTATAGATGAGGAAACTGGAAAGAGAAGCATAAGTAATTTGACCAAAGTAAAAAAATCATGAAATGGAATATGAGGAATATATGGGTTCAGTCTCTAGAGCAAACCCTTCACTCTGCTGCCTCCCTTGTGTGGAAGGCCATCAAGAGAAAGTTCAATTATTACTGGCAGAGTAAATATAACTGGGTCTTCCTATATTTGTAATTTTAGTTAAAATTAAGAATGAATTGATGGATTTCTGGCCTTCATTTAGGATATAAAAGCAAGAAGCAGTGTCACTCCTACCTAATAACAAGAAGATGAATAATCAAGAAAATCACAACTTTTCTTGAACACCTCAACTAGAATATGTATTTTGTCAGCCAAAGGTCCTCAACTATTTCCACTGAATTGTCTTGACCTTTTAAAAGTTACTGCTATTGTGTTCCTAAATTATTTTAATAACCTCTATCAATATACTCATATAGGAAGCCTAATTTCATATCATTCCAGCTTTAGATTTTGTGTAAATAAAAATAGTGCCTAAAAATTATTTTTTAAAATTTTATATTATGGAGTCGACATTGTTTTTCACTTTGGGTTTGAGAATGGTCATAAAATATATATGGTATAGAAAAAAATCCATCACCAATATATTTTAAAACTTTATTTTCATCAATTACAAATAAACACAAAGCTCAGTAATTACTTTGAAAACAAATTTTTATGTTTTATCTCCATCTAATTATTTTTACTTGATTTGTTATCACCAAACCCTCTATTCCCAAGAAATTATGAGTATAAAAACCTTTAAAAGTAGAAATTTTAAAATCGGAAAATATCAAAAATAGCAAATTTTTCTCTGTCTTGCTTTTATAGCATCAGTTTATCTACGTGGTTAAATTTCAGCATTCAAACTATTTATCCAACCTAAACTTTTCAAGGGTATTTGTGAAGCATTTTTAATAGATGCCTTACATTCTTGTCTTTAAAAACAATTTTAAAGCATTTCTAATAATCATGATTTTACTAAAAGTTAAGTGTTTTAATATGGGTAAGGTTTTTTTAAAGGGAAAATATTAAAGAGTTTAAAATTTAAAACAAAATACACAAGTTTCATTAAATAGTCAAAGCAAGTCCTCCAAGATTCATTACTTTTTGTTTACATTAAACATTTCTAATAGAGACTGAAAGGAAATAGGAAAGGGTTATACACAGGTCTTTAGAAACTTGCAGTTCATTTACATAACACAGAGACTATAAATACTTGTACAGTAAATTCGTAAATAAATGAATGAAAGTGTCAAAAGTGCTTTATTAGTGCAAAATTACTCATGGTTAACTCTGCCCTAAATCTGCACAACACATACTGAATACCACTGCACATTCTATAGTTTTCTGAGCCAACTTGCCCTAAACTCTGGTAATAATATACGTCCTGAGTTTTACTTAATATGATGTGTCATCATTACCATGGCCAATGATCTTGCTCTCTATGAGTGTTCCTTAACAATAACACTCCTTCAAAGGTGCGGTGTTAGTGTATTCCTCCTGGTAGACTCCTTACTCCACATCCCGAGTCCCTAAAAGTGGGGATGTGGAATAGCACACTCCTTCCTGAACCAATTGATAGGTCTGAACACATGGAAATTCTCTGAAAAATGTGTTCTGTGTTCTCCTGATCTTGTGAAAAGAGATTTGTCTAGGTTTCATGGCCAGCACTTGAAATAAAAGCTGCTAATTTGATAATCATAATAAAATGTAATTCAGTCTCATGGGCTTTGGACTTTTCTTGAACCATAATATACATCAGAATTGAATAATTCAGAAGATATTTTTTGAGATCTTTACTGTAAAATCCACCTATAAGGGTATCTAGAAAAACTTCATTAAAGGAATGATCAGGGCCTCCCTGGTGGCGCAGTGGTTGAGAATCCGCCTGCCGATGCAGGGGACACGGGTTCGTGCCCCAGTCCAGGAAGATCCCACATGCCGCGGAGCGGCTAGGCCCGTGAGCCATGGCCGCTGAGCCTGCGCGTCCGGAGCCTGTGCTCCGCAACGGGAGAGGCCACAACAGTGAGAGGCCCGCGTACCCCAAAAAAAAAACAAAAAGGAATGATCATAATTACAATGTTGACATTCTTCTACAATATGAGTAACGGCTAATGATTTGATATTTGAAATTTAAATCGCTGAATAATAGCTAACCTATGTTACATTCTCACAAAATTATCAAATCCTTTTTTTCCTGATGAAGCCTAGTGAAAGATACTCTTACTGCATATGTTTAGTTTTTGTAAACAGTAAGGAACTCAACACACATCAGGATTCCTTCCTGTGCGTGGTTTAAGATAAAATTGGAGCCTCTAAATCCAGGATGAATACAAATTTGGGCAGTACAATCACCAGCATTAGACTTGTCATCATATTCTCAAGTTTCTGGGTCAGCAGAGTTAATTAATCATTACGAAGTTTTAAGAGTAAAGTTATAAATGATAACATTAATAAATAAGTGAATTCATCAGTTACATAAATTGTACTGTAATGTTCAAAAACATAAGCAAAATCATTGACACATATTTAGCCAAAATAAATAAGAAAGTAAGTTACTGCTTGTCCTCAATGATTTTGATAAAATAAAATACCAATATTAAAGTATTATAGACACATAAGAAATAACTGAATCTAAAGGAAATATAATTGGAGCTAGTATACTAGATAGTTCAAGCAACTTAATAAATGTAATTTATTGCCTGAAACTTTATACAAATACCATAGATTTTCTTTACTTAAGAGTTAAACCAATTTCTCTCTCTCTACTAGATTCTACCCGTATCAATTACTTGAATTCATGCATTTAGTAATTCATTTAGCCAACAATTATTGAACATTTATTATATGTAGAAAAAAATAAAAATTTGTGAATCAGTCTTTTCTGCATCCACCCATTATTTGAACTGCCTATTGTTAAGGCTAGCAGCTGTATTTTCACATGGAAGAGTATTACCAGTCTTTTCAAACTGATATGATTTCTGACCCAAAGAACTGCCCATCTGTCTCTAGAATATATCTACCTCTATTATATTTTCTTACACACTGATTTAAATTATTATCTCCAGAAATGCTAGCTTCAAATGGAAACCACTCTCACACAGAGTTTCACAACAAATTTCAGAGAAAAGAACACAAAATATTCTGAGTGAAACTCAAAGCAACATACAAAAATCTACAGAATATTAGTTTGTTTGGGAGGCTGTTAACCAGAATACTGGCCATCCTTAATGTCTTTGTCAAAGCCTTTTTCTGTAAGAATCATTGTGTAAGTAGAATTTTTATAAGTACAAGAAGTTATCCAAAGTACCTAGGCTAAGACATGCCTTGAGAGAGACAGGAACATGAAACTGGAAAACCCCAAACTGTCAGGAACCAAGTTATGGCTATTTCTATCTTTTTATTTTTTCTTCTCTTCCTTCCTTGCTTCTCTTGGCATCCCTGCTCCATCATTTTTACTTGTCAATGCACTTGAAAGATGGTTAGTATACAGCCAAACTAGCTATATAATTTAAGTTCAGGAAAAGAGCCTATTCCAATCTTTATAAATATGTAGGATCACATGATACAAACCTGGCTGACAAGGATCATCAGTGTGGGAAGTGGTAGGAGGTAGTACCATTTTGAGAGAAGAGGGCATCATCACAGGCTAGGTGCACATTAAAAAGGGTGTGTATTATACCTGCCAACATTACATTTCATGGATTTTTAAGGTCTTTATACAACTTTTGAGGCATTTATTTTTCTCTTTTTAAATTCTAATTAAAAGACAAAAATATGTTAATGTTGCAGTAGTTAAGACAATAAATCTACCAGTATCTCTAATCTAGGACCATGTCAGTTCAGGTCAAAAAATTATTGTCAAAGGGTCTTAAAGTTCCACAAAGTCTGATGGAAAATATTAATAAATTTATTCAGAAACATGAAGAAAATAGCATATTAAATTAAAAATAAGACCCAACAATATATATTTGTAGCACATGTTTAAGGTTTATATTATTTAAGCTGGTAGGAAAACATTGATTCAATTAAAAATGACCAAAAGAAAAAAAAAATCAAAAGATATGAAAAGACAATTTATGCAAAAGTAAATATAATTAATGAGCAAACATGAAAATGCTTCATTTAGCACAACCTATCAAACTATTTTCAATGCCAGGGATAAAGGATCAGTCTACTGTCCATAGCTTACAACCATGTGTCCACAGAAGTTGTGTCCAAAATGAGTACTAAAGACTTATTATTAGATTTTTAAAAAGTAGAATTTCTGAAATGCAAAGTGTCTTAAATGTTATTTTATTTTGCTTTAGCCTCACATTGTATATTCCCCAAAGATAGCAGAATTTAGTTCTATTTTAATTCCTCTAAAAATGTATTGTCTATATTTCATAACTTCTATAAACAATGAAATAACATTGACTTTATACTCATTTTGCAAAAATGAGACATTTATTGGAATGTTAGATTACCATTGGTTTAGTAATAATTGAGCTCTTGGCCATATTCTACCTCATTTTGCACATATAATTTTTTGATGGGACATGGAGAAACCATATAAGTGAATATCATATTCATAAGTTCTACATGGATACTGCCTATTATTTACATTAACTATTTGTTATCTATGAAATATTTATCCTCATATATAGTGTATTTATACTATAATTTCTTTATGTGCATTTTTCATCTTTCTCTAATGGGAGTTTATTGAGAGATAAGAACAAGGCTTGCTAAAACCATAAAGAAATCTGATTACCTTAGGTTCAGTCCAGACAAAAAATATTTACTATGAGGGTTAACTATAAGACAGACATTAGACCAGTGGCTGGAAATGCAGAGGTGATACTCTGCCTGTAAGGATCTTAAAAATGTAGTAAGGGGAAGACAGGCAAATAAAGGTAAAATATAGTAAGGAGGAAACAAAACAATTAAAACATGGTATGGAAAAAAGCTAAAAAGAGCTCTGGGACTATGGGTGAAGGACCCTTTCAGGAAATGGGGAAATAGCTGTTAGAGGAGATGATGTTCGAACTGAATTTGCCAGGGACCTCACTTAGATGATATAATGGTAATGGCTCATATCTTGCTTTCCTCTTTTAGATTTTCATTTATAAACTATTTTTATATACATATTTAGGAGCATAACTTTCTTCTTCAAACATCAGCTATCTTCAAAGGAGAATAATCTGTTAGTGGCAATCTAAACTCAGAAATCAAGTGCAGCTTGTTAATCCTGGTTATATGAGACCTAATATACAGCTTAATAAATGATCCAGTTTAATCAATAGCACCATTCAGAGAGTATAAATGTCATTTTTAAAAACTTCTAGTATATGAATTAGCTGCTCTGGCCACAGTCACCCAGAGTTCAAGAATCGGTCAGCATTAAATACTAGCAGAATAATAAAATAAGTGATAAACTTTCCAAATGAAATTTCTTCCAAAAGTGAAGTCAGGAAATACTGTATAAGTTGTAAAAATTCCTATGAAAAATACTAATTTTCCAAAATATTTGGAAGTATGAATTTTCTTGAAAAAAAAAAGGAATTAAACAGGTGGCTTCTGATTCACTAACATTTGCTATACCGATCAAAACTGCTACCAACATTTTTCACTAAAAGATTCAAAACTGATTTGTAGGATGCCATTTATGAGGCTCATAATGGGTGCCTGCAATGCCTTACTTACCCTGTCTTTCAGATTTATACCTTTTTCAGATGAAATACCTGGAAGACAGCCTCCATACTGATATGTAAAAAGCTGAAGCATATTCACTTGACAAGTATGTGTAAAGCAGCAGATCATAAGCAGCCAAAATTCTGAAACCAGCAAAGGATACCAGAAGAGAAAGAATGTGAAAAATAAAATGATAGACACATAAAGACCATAAGAGTAGAGCCCATTATTGATGGCTACAGATTCTGAGACATTGCTGTGGGCATCCTTGTTTCACAAAGCTATTGAGTAACTAATGTTTATAATGGAGGAACAAAGTCATCAATAAAATGTGCAATATGCTATGTTTAAGGTGACATGGAGATGCATAATTTACTTTAGATATATCTCAATTGTAATGTTAAAATGCCCAAAAATGTTTTGAATATGAAGGAGAAATGATATTTATGTAAAAGATTCACTTCTGTGTATCAGTGCAATTTACAATTTCAGAAAATAGCTGTAGAATATTATCCTCATTTTTATTTTGTTTTGGTAATTTGCACTTTATCAAGCTATGTTTTATGAATTTATGATCTTTAAATACAAAAAGCCCAGAGATAAACCCACGCACCTATGGTTAACTAATCTATGACAAAGGAGGCAAGGGTATACAATGGAGAAAAGACAGTCTCTTCAAGAAGTGGTGCTGGGAAAACAGGACAGCTATATGTAAAAGAATGAAATTAGAACCCTCCCTAACACCATACACAAAAATAAACTCAAAAGGATTAAAGACCTAAATATAAGACCGGACACTATAAAACTCTTAGAGGAAAACATAGGAAGAACACTCTGACATAAATCACAGCAAGATCTTTTTTGACCTACCTCCTAGAGTAATGGAAATAAAAATAAACAAATGGGACCTAATGAAACTTAAAAGCTTTTGGACAGCAAAGGAAACTATAAATAAGACAAAAAGACAACCC